>NW_010098774.1:116475-155867 GCF_000699245.1 Pterocles gutturalis
AAATCTTTCATGTTATTTTTTCTGGTCTTGCATGGTGTGCAGGAGCAGTTGGCTTCCAGGTCCATGTGTTCTGAACCTTTTTGTAGTTCTCTGTCTGTATCTTAAAAAGGTAAGGTAACCTCATTTTTTTCCCTCTCTGTTTTTCTGTCAGATATTGATGAGTGCTCACTCCCTAACATCTGTGTCTATGGTAGTTGTCATAACCTTCCCGGACTTTTCCGATGTGAATGTGAAGTGGGCTATGAGTTGGACAGAAGTGGTGGTAATTGCACAGGTAAAGAAAATTTTTAACAAAATGCTTTTTAATTTTCTCTTAATGTCATGGTCAGCTCCCTAGGAAATTCTTTTAAAAACTGTTCAAATCAGACTGGATATAGGAAAATATAGACTCCCCTACTGTATAACACACTGTTTTCCTTCTCACCTTTTCTACATTCCTCTTTCCCCTTTGTCAACCTCTGATATCTCATTGGCTTGAGAGAAGAAGCGGAAAAACAGAGCAAAGATAACCCTTCTATCTGTCCACATCTCCCAGGTGGAGACATATTGTGCTTTGTAGTTTCCATTCACAGTCCTGGATGGTAAGCTATGACCTTTTGTATATTTCCCTTAAGTATTTCTTTAGTACTTTATGTGAATTTTAGTTCCTAGATTAGTTTTCCAGGAATAAACACTTCCCCCTCCCCATGAAATGGTGAATTCATGTCAGACTACTGTTCTCCTAAAATGTGTATGCATTTTTTAGAGTTTCCTGGAGATCAGTATCTCATAACTAATGGATTTGTGGTGGTCAGCCTATGACAACTTATTTGGTAGCTTCCAGTGTCACTGTCCTCGAGTATTTGCTTACCATGTGCTGTTTTCTTCTTGCAGATGTTAATGAATGTGCAGATCCCACAACCTGCATTAGTGGCACGTGTGTCAATACTGCTGGTAGTTACACCTGTGAGTGCCCTCCAGATTTTGAGCTGAATCCCACCCGAGTTGGATGTGTTGGTAAGGGACAACTCCTTACGTTATTTACAAGTGAAGTTGCACAGAGGGGCTGCAAGGCTAACTGCTTAGAAATAAAGTCTCAGGTCACAGAAAAGGGCTGGAACAGGCTCTCCAACTCCCACTCCACTGCCCGTGGCTTAGAAGTTGTAATAGTGCAACAGGAGTATGTCCAGAGTGAGGTAGCATGCCAGCAGTGCCCGGCTGCCAGAACCAGCCCCTTGGGGCTTGTTACAGCTGTCCACAATTTACAGCAGGCATCAGACAATTTTAAATTTCAACAAGCTTAAACCAACATCCAGATGGCCCCAAGATGGCAGGCGAATGAAGTTGCGGCATAAAGCCACCCATGCTCTTGGAGCGTTGAGCGCACCTTGGCTAGGTGCAGCTTCATAACTGATGGAAGTGCTCTTATATTAGGCTCCAACTGCTTAGTAATCCTCTGATATTTTTTGGCTTTTGTTTGTTTAAGAGTGCATAGGGATGCTCCTCAAATTCAAATATATTTGAAATTCCTAACATTTAGTAGACGCTTTCATGCTTGTTAACCTCAGGGAGAGGAGAAAGCAGTGAGTTTCTGGAACTGGAAGGATGTGCGAATGCGGGTGAAAATGTGAATCAGAATGAGAAAAGGCCTGGCTGAACTGCCCTAGGTCATGCTGAGTAAATTCCCTACTTTGTGAGAAGTCCAACAAAGCCAAGGGATGGGGCACCACCATCCTACTGAAGTGGGAAAAGCTAGGCCCTACTGGACAGCACAAGTTACTTTCCTTGGCCGTCCTACAAGAAACGAGAGCTGTCTGAAGGTATCCCTCATCCTGAGATGATGTGTTGTGTTTTTCTCTCTCATAAGAAGTGTTTGTCATTATGTGCATTCTGAATAGATACACGATCTGGCAACTGTTACCTGGACATTAAAACTCGTGGAGATAACGGTGGCACCTTCTGCAGCAATGAGATTGGAGTGGGTGTTTCCAAAGCCTCCTGTTGCTGCTCCCTAGGCAAAGCTTGGGGAGTTCCCTGTGAACATTGCCCACTTGTGAACACAAGTAAGTCAGCTTTCTTGTGTTAAATACAACAACAGAATGTCTTTCTTGGGTTTTTTTCTGGTTTAGCCAGGTAACCCAAATGCTGGTGTTATCGTTTATTGCGTACATGCAGGGGATGGGTTTCCACCAGTCTTAACCAAAAACTTTACTAATCTTTCAAAAAAGATTATTTAGTCAGAATATTATTATCACTTCTGAGTAAGTTTGGTGTTATACAAAAAAACTACATTATAAAATGTCAGTTGATGTTACAGAGTAAAACTTAATGTTTATCTCTGGTTACTTTACATTTAAATTACCTGTAATAATATGATTAATTTTCAAAAATAATTGTGCTCAAAATGTTTCTACTATTTTAAGTTCATAAATCTATTTTGTTTTCAGCTGAATATAAGGTTCTTTGCCCTGGAGGTGAAGGATTCCGACCCAACCCTATTACAGTTATATTAGAGGGTAATGTTTACATTTTCCTATATTTACACATCTAGAATTATGAAACCCTTCAGTGAGTGGGGTTGTGTTTTTTTTTCATGGAAAAGTATGAATGAAATGTTTGTGGTTTTGTTTGAACAGATATTGATGAATGTCAAGAACTGCCTGGACTTTGCCAAGGAGGAAAATGTATTAATACATTTGGTAGCTTCCAGTGTCAGTGTCCATCAGGGTACTATTTGAATGAAGAGACTCGAGTGTGCGATGGTATGTAGCCTTAACTTAGCTAATCTGCTTTTATTCTTGTAAAATGCTGACAGATCAATATGCAGAAGAATCAATCTGTCCTTGAAAATGAACTAAATCAGACCAAGCAGTGTAAAGCTTCAGGGTGGGAAAATTGGAACAAGTTGAAGTCTAGCATTGAGAGACAAAAAATTCCTTTTGACTATGTTGAAATATATGCAAGTTTTTGTTTGAAATGATCAGATTTTCATCAAAACCAGAAAACCCAACAGTTTAAGTAAAACATAATTTCCTAACCAGCTACAAAAAATAGCTGTTTGGTAATGGTAATGAATAAGCAGTCAGATAAAGAGCAAACTTGCCCCGTGAGTCTGCTGGGCTGGTTACAGTGTGTCCATGCCCATTTTCCACGGCTTATGTTCTCTCCTGCTGATCTCAATGTCCAGTTGAAATTATTGCTTGTACTGCAAAACATTTTCCTTCCCCTAGCACAGTCAGTAGTACATGTTCATCACACTACATGAAACTGTCAGGTTGTCCTGGATACAAAACTTTAAGCAACCCATCAAGTCCTTAAATTTCCCATTGCCCAGGCTGTCTTCAGCCTTCCAGACTGTTAATAATGTTAATACAGTGCCTATGATGTGCCAAGCACTACAGAAATACAAAATATTCAGGTCCTAAATTAAGGCTGAACCAAAGTGCTTCATCCGTATTGTGCTTATGTAGCGCAACAGATGTTAAAGAGGAAATCTACCTCTATATTTTTATTTTTCCTTAGTGGTGTGTCAAAGATACCTTAAAATGGTAAGGCTAGTGAAATACTTCTGAACTTTTAGGAACTGAGATATTTGGGGGCAGTGTTGTGTTTGGGTTTGGTGGGTGTTTTTTAAACAGAGGTTAAAGTATCTTGATGAAGTAAACATGACATCTTGTGTTGGGAAAGTTGCTTAGTTTCTCCAGTGAAACAGACCTGAATCATCCAATCAGTCTGTTTTAGCATCATTGCTTATTGAGATGGGCACTACCCAGGGAAGAGCTTTGGTTCTTGTCAGATCTGGGAATCCAGAATGAATGAGATCCTCAAATATGATTTTTGTGCAACAGGTGCAAAAGCCAAATTGCTGTCTTTGAGCTGCCTGGACATATCAGAGTTCCCATCTTCACATCACAGCCAGGATTTCCATGGCCACTTGTGCCACCACTTCCTTCTCTGTGTGGGCTTCAGCCCACCATGACCTCGCTGAGAACCCCTTCAGCTCTCCTGCACCAGTACCCTCCTACATCAGGCATTACTGAGACATTTTCATTCTCAGAAGCACAATGAGAAAGCTGCTGTGGCCACTCACTGCGTTTTTTTTCTCTTCTAGATGTGAATGAGTGTGATACACCTGGCATTTGTGGACCTGGCACATGTTACAATACTGTTGGGAACTACACCTGCATCTGTCCTCCTGATTACATGCAAGTCAACGGAGGAAACAATTGCATGGGTATGGGTTGGGTCTTTTAACAGCTTTATCTTAGTGCTTTGGGCCAGGGCTTTACCTGGCACGTATCTGAACTATTTCTCTGAATTTAGTTATACAGAATTAACTACCTTCTTTCATTCATTTTATTAAATAAAGAAAGGCAGATCATCCCTTCGGGTACATCATCTTCCATAAGAGTTGCTAATGCAACTGCTGAATGCCCTGGGTTTTTCTTCCTTTTCACAGATATGAGAAGAAGTCTGTGTTACAGAAATTACTATGCTGACAATCAAACCTGTGATGGTGAACTGCTCTTTAATATGACCAAGAAAATGTGCTGCTGTTCCTACAACATTGGACGTGCGTGGAATAAGCCTTGTGAACAGTGTCCTATCCCGAGCACTGGTATGTTTTTGCATTGCAAAGCTATTCGAAAGCCTCACTAACATCTTAATTACTATTAGTGTGTGTAACATTGTTAGAGATGCTATGTCTTTGTCTATTTTTCTGTGTCTAAAATGAAGGGATTAATTACTTTTTTTGGCCTGGAGGTGGTCAGCCCTAGTTACAATGAAGGGCATATGTGGTGTGGTTTGTGTTCATGATGCTGGGCCGTGCCTCCTTTGTGACCGTTTCCCTGTCTGGGAGACTTCATGCTCTGTATCGGTTAATCTGTCTCTCTGCAAATGCTTGTTGATCCATTGTTGACGCAGTGACCAGGGTTTTATTGGCATTGCTCCAACAAACATGGTGTCTGCTGAGCTGTGCCTTGACTGCTGATTGCCACAAAGGGCCTTTCTGGTAGCATGGGTTTACAGAGGTACCTTGGTCTCCTCTGAGAATGATCTGTGTCAAGCAGGTAAATGTAAGATTTAGGAGTTTCTGGGATAATTGTATGGGCATACAGGACTCCTCCACATGGGGTAAGGCTCTGTAGAGTTGAGGCCAGGACATCCCACTCTGGTTCGAGGTGGTTTGGTTCAAGAAAAAACTTCCTTGATGCTTATTTGAATAACTTCCAACTTATAGTTCAGGTTTTAAAAAGTCAAATCTGGACTTGTATGCAAAAACTGTAATGCTGAGTTAATCATGTGCAAAGCAAAATCAGCATGTTATCCCAAGCCCTCTGCATGTCTTTATTTGCTAATTTCAATGGCCTTTGAATGAGAACCCAAGTGCATCCTAAGCACATCACAAGGTGACCCTCATGGAAAGGTCTGCATACCTCTGTGTGTGCCCTGCAGGTGCTGAAAGAGTGAAAGATGACTTTTCTTGGACAAAGGATGTAATGAATTTTTGACTGTTGATTAATTCTAAATACTGTAATTGCTGCTTTGTTTTCTTGTTTGCAGATGAATTCTCCACACTCTGTGGAAGTCAAAGGCCTGGCTTCTTCATTGACATTTATACAGGATTACCAGTTGGTGAGTTATAATTTCTGTTTGGAACTAAATTCCATGGTACCTCTGCCCAGGGAAGAGGGGAGGTTTGTTTTCCCAATTTTTTTTCTTTTTTTCATGGGAGGAATAACAACTCAACAGTGTAACGGAGTTCAACCCTCTGTTCAAGTCTGAGCCTGCAAAGTTTCTGCCTAGCTCCTCCTAGCTGGCAACAATGATAATTGCTGCTTGTAATCAAGGCAATATAAAGCTCAAAAAAAATTGTAATCAGGCCTACATGAGCAGAGCGCAGATATCGAGAGTAAGAGGTCTTGGAGTAAGGCCAACCAGCGTTTGGTCCGAGAGGAATTAAGAGTCTTTCCTTCAGACTAAAGCAGAGATTTAATCTGACATTTCACATCAGTCCCCCTGTGTATTGGTTTGACACAAAAATCCTTTTTTCTGCTCAGCTGGAATATTTCTCACATATGTTGTTGTGTGTAACATTTGGATCATGAGTACTAGATTGCAAAACAAAAAAGAGAGAGAGAATGAGGAATTCTAAGACAAGGAGTTGAGTAAATCCCTAGTGAGACTCCCTTTTGTTTTTATTCACACAAAAATGCAAATAAGAAGCAGATAATGTGCCGGGTAACAAACAAGAGGCAGCATATAGGCAGTAATCAGGTGCTTTAGCATTAAGCTTTCTGTGATGCAGTGTTCAGCTAGTTATATGGAAATATTTCAAGTAAAGTGGGGAATGTAGTTTTTAAAGAAGTTATAGAAATATACAGTTTTTATTGTTTACCAGGTAATTTCTTAGAAGCAAAGTTCTGCCTTCTAGTTATTAGCGCTAGCCCAAATTATTGCTGAGTCTGCTCGAGGTAATTGGGCTGTTCATCAGCAACAGTAGGGAGAGCTTGAATCATGCCAACATACATAGGTGGAAGCTGCATCTGTAGCAGTTGTCGTGTGTGCCAGGCATTTTGCAGTCTGCTCTGACTGCCCTGCCACATCATTGAGTGATGCACGTACAGGAGCCAAATGAAAAAGAAGGATGTCCCACAGAGGCCACCAGTACATCCCAGTGCATGCAGCGCTGTGGTGAGACCGATGCACATACAGCTTCACTCTGTGCGAATCACAGGCTCTCCCTGCTCCGTTGGGGTCTTGGCAGTTCTCACTGGGTTGTAGCACCCAGCCTGCTGCTTTTGCACTGCAACTGCTCGTGTCCCTTACATCTGTAGGCCCAGGGTGCAGGAACAACGTAGTGCCCACTCTGCAGGAACAGTGCTCTGTGTACCCTGTAATATTTGGTTACAGTCCTTACATGATGTTACTCTTCTGTTTGGATTAAAGTTCTATATATTTACTCCAGGACGTTATTTCAGAGGTAGAAGTAGTTCTGCTTTTACTCATCCCCTATATTATCAAGGGACTGAAAGTTACAGAATCTAATATAGGAAGTAAAGGGTTTGATCCAGCAGAAAAAAAAAAAAATTATTATCTGATGGAAACTCAACATTAGCTGATAATTTCCCACCATATTCTTTGTCATGTGTACATCAGTACATGTGTCAATTTTTACTAAAGGGAGAGGATTTGGGGGAATCTCTGAACTTTTTCACATTGTCAGAATATTAAAGGTGTGTAACTTAAGGACCCAATGCGCAAGACACATATAATTGTAATAGCAGCTGTTTTTTTTTATTCTGACAAAATCAGTTACTTAACCCAGGTGTATATAGAACATTGGCAAACCCTGGCTGCCTGGCTTAATCAATCCAATTAACGGCACGCTGGCAGCCACGTTACCTGGCATTGGCACTTTCAAACTGTTACATAAAAGCATGGAAGCCTTTTCAGGTTAAGAAGGGTAAAACAGTGCAAAACTAGTTCTATTTAAAAAAATTTCTTCTTGCAGATATTGATGAATGCAGAGAGATTCCTGGAGTGTGTGAAAATGGGATCTGTATAAACATGGTTGGCAGCTTCCGATGCGAGTGTCCTGTGGGTTTCTTCTACAACGACAAGCTACTGATCTGTGAAGGTGAGTGCTGATCTCATTCAGAGAAATGGGATTTCACCAGCTGGCTATTCAGACACCGATACACCTGCAAGTCATCTTTAATGAGGGGAAAATACTGGTATCAGTGTAATAAGTTTATGTTAATTAAGACATTTTGAATTCTTTTGCATAGAAAATACCAGATTTTTCATCAGATGCCTTGAAAAGCACAAGTCAGCAGTCATGGGAAGAGACACTGGTTTTCACCTTTGGCAGTAAAGTCAAGGAAAGAGTAGTAGTCTTGAGTCAGATCATGAGCACGAGTTTTTTTAATTCCAAGATATTTTTTTCTAATGGAACAAAGATTTCTGTAAATAATATAAACATATGATTTTTTTTTTCCAATTCAAACATTTCCTAACATTGTATTGGTCAGTTTAATGGAGAAACTGAAGATAGCAGTATGAGTTGCTGTCATTCTCTGGTGTGGATTTTGACTGCTGACAACATAGGTGCTGCAAGCAAGACACTGAGAGGTCCAAGTAAAAGCTTCTTCTGTATGATACTTCTGACTGAAACAGTTACATTTCGAGGGGAATAAAGTTCTCTTTTTGCAGCAGCTTAAGTAAAGAAAATTGGTCAAAACTTCTTGCCTACAATTTCGTGTTGTTGTTTACATTGAAAGCTACTAATATCCAACAGGGCTTTTCATGCTGTTATGACGAACGGAGATCCTCATAGTCTCCAGTGGAGATCTATGCAGACAGCAGCTTGCTTATTCTGATCGCAGTCTTAAGACTGAAATTCACCCAAGTGAAGTGTTGCAACAGGCCTTTCATGGACCCTCCAACACCTTCAGAAAACCATTATATGAATTCTCTAAATAGGAGTGAATTTTACAAATGGAGCACATGGATTTGGGATCATTTCAGGGAGATACCTAAATGTGACCAGAAGTCTACTTTGATCATATATATTTTTTTCAGAATTAGAAAGAAATTCCTGTATTTGTGTAAGGTGATACTCTTTACACTAAAAACAAAGTGGTTTTGATGTCTTTCTAGTGCCAGCTTACCATAACAATCAAATTCACTTTTTGTGTTGACAGATATTGATGAATGCCAAAATGGTCCAGTGTGTCAGCAAAATGCAGAATGTGTCAACACAGCTGGTAGCTACCGTTGTGACTGTAAACCTGGCTACAGATTCACATCAACTGGCCGCTGCATGGGTGAGTAATTCTGTCTTCTTTGTCTAAGGGTCTGCAAAAAGTAGCAGATTGTAAAGGAAGTCTAAAAAATCGTATCTCCTCTTCAGAAAGTTGGTATACCAGGAGATGATCTGGGCTCCAAGAACCTTCCTCTTTAAGCTTTTTAAGGCACTGCATAAACATTTTGCTAATTCCCAGAACACTAGTGGGCCTATCCCACAAACATTTTTCTTTAGTCCATGTCACGTCTAGAGAGGGAACACCAATTGATTCACTACCTTTTGACTATTTTCTGACACTAAAAATTCAGTTGCGTTCCTGATAGGGACCTTCCTCTGCATAAATTCTTTGATTTTCATTATAATTTGCTAGATGTGTTTTAGCAATTTATTTGCCACTTGTATTTTTACAACCGAGTCACTGCTTGCTGGGGTCTCTGCTGATAAGGTAGACTTATCTACTAGTCCATATGCTATAACTAACTTTAAAACTTATTGTTAAACTTCCTAACTTTTCTATGGATTTAAACAGGACCCTGAACATTATTTTTAAATACTCAGAGTGGGACTGCAGTTCTCTAATCTATTTGCTCTTTCTTCTAATACCGTAATCCAGAGAGGCATTTATGTTATCTTGATTACTTGAAGAATTGCAGAGATTTTAAAGACTGCTGTGAGCCAAGCAGCTGTAAATATTATATACATTTCTGAATAAAATAATAATTACAACGGAAACTGTTAACATTTTCCTTGGGTTTTTGCTTCTGAGTATTTTAGTCTTAGGAAGTGCACTTTTCCCTGCAGTGTGCTTTTTCATTGTTTCATGTGACCCTTGAGGGCTAAGGATGTAGGGGCAACCAGAACACTACTATGAGAACTAAAACTTTGTTTTGTTAAGCTATGCAGTGGCACATGTAAATATTCAATATGTTCCTAATGTAATTGTTGTTGTTTTGGCTTCACTACAGCAGTACAGGAAGAGCCAGGGAAGGTTCTGATATGGGTTACAATACCCAACTTGAATTGGTACCAACAGTAATACTTCCCTGTATTCTGCTCTTATTTTATATTTAGTGAAAATAAAGTTTCACAATTAGAGTCAAAATAAAAGTGGTTGATAAAGTACTTCATCCAGCAAAGGAAGGAAATTCCCAACTGCTCTGCTGAGAGCAGAGAATGCTAAGCACCTTGCAGTATTGAATCAGTCATGCTACTGCATGGAAAATGATCACACCCTAGTAGTTTATATGCTATTGAATCAAAACTGATGTATCTCAGCCACTAGTACTATGAATGCTGCATTTATCTTGCTATCAAAATAGCATTCTTCTGGTCCTATCTAGTGTGGTATAATAAATAATTTTTCATATAAACTCATTTTGGGCAGTTAAGACAATTCTTTCTCCCAATTTTTTAAAAAGTTACAATGTTCTCTGTTTACCCCAAAAGAAGTTACTTTTCCCTGGGACTTTAATTCACTATTCCTTTGCCCACAGCGCACCAAAGAGAGTCATAGTTTTTCTCCTGTCTCTACTCTCCTGAGCTGAGAAGTTTAGGAGTTCTTAAGACAGCATGTTATCCAGCATTGGTTTCCTTTACGCCTCCTTTAGACTCTAATTAGCAGCAGTATCATTAATAGCATTGGTCCTCAGTGAACACCCATCCAGAATTACTAATGGCCCTGGTTAATGAACGTAATCCTGGGAATGGGGTCTATTGGGATTGTCCGGGTGCCAAGCAGATTGTAGAGAAGAGGCAGGAAAACAAGATTTAGTACCTGAAGTTCTTTGTAATTAGGAACAACTTGACTCTCAGTTTTGCAATGAACTGGGGATAGTTTGGTAAGAAACTGCATTTGCTTTGCTTAAATTGCATGTAAAAGAAAATTACTGACCACTAAAATCTAATTGATTCAAGTCTAATACAAGTTTATGGAAGCACCTCAGTTCTCATATTTCGGACCTGCAGCAGACAAAACGCCAGGAAGCATATTGAATCAAACCAGCTCTTGTTGGTGATGAGGTCAACAGAAAGACCTCATTTGATTCATGTTTCTGATTTGTAATGGAAAAAAATGTGCTGGACAGAAAACATTTTGTTCTTTGACATTTTGTTTCGCTTTCTATAGATAAAATCCTGGATTCTGCCTCAAAGCATTGGTAACAGGAGTAGCAAGAAGCAGTCAGCTGTTGAACTAGTGTAATAGATGCCCTGCTATTGTAAGGCAACATATCAATTGCTGGCAGGATAGCTTTCCCTATCTCTCTCTGCAGAGTTAGGCAGCTGAGTGTTTGCTGCTGTTGACAAATTGGTTTTTTTGCTCAAGGTAGCAGTAACTCTTCTTGCTGTTTGAGCTTTGTCCAGTCTACAGGATCCTCACATTGCATGAGGCATGGATGCTACAACACATAGGTATAGATGTACCATTTTATCTCTGCATAATGAATAGATAAATCTACAATGCATTTTCTCTCTCTGTATGCTTAGTGAGACAAGTGTGGGATTCATCTCCCTTTCTGTTTTGTATGATTTCTGTGAGTTAATCAAGCAATTTGTGCTATAATCAAACGTAGCTACAAGCAAGTTGAACTTTCATGAGGATACAAACTGTGGTTTATATGTGGCTTTCATATCTGCTGCAGTCAATGTAGAGCACTCAGAAATCTCCCTATGCAATTTCATGTCAGTAATTCTGCTTTCCAAAGACATGGTGATATGCTTTCCCTCCAGCAAGAATTCGTGTTTGATAAACATAATTTTTTTTCAGCTCCACAAAAGATTGAAAAGGTAATTTACAAGCAAATAGACCCTTTTCTGAGATTTACTTAGTAATGCTTTTGTCATTAATAAATTAAAAAGACTATTTTAAATTAGGGCTGTGCACTGGGTTCTAACTATCAAGGTTGCTGCTATACATCTTTCCAGCCCTGTCATTCAGAGGTCTGAACTTTCACTGTGCCTCTGTTTTCAGATCGGAATGAATGTCAAGAAATTCCAAATATCTGCAGCCATGGGCAGTGTATTGACACTGTTGGAAGTTTCTATTGCATTTGTCACAATGGATTCAAGACCAATGATGACAGAACAATGTGTATAGGTAAGTATATAAAATTAAGCTGTACTTAGGCTTCCATTAAGATAGTTATTAAGTCCCTCCCCTCTGTCATAAGGAGTTGCATTACAAGAACTGAGATTGTGAGCCATTTACCACCAGGCAAAGGTGCATAAACACCGTAGCTGGCAATTAGAGATGATAGGAAGCTAATAATGAATGAAGAACATCTCATTACAGTAGAGTGAACCTTTAAAAATACATATCCTGTCTAACGAACTGCTAGTGCTTTCATTTTTTCAGGAAAATATTCCATTCTTCTTGGAATTTTCTGAAGCATTTTGTCTCATTTATTCCTTTAGGCAAGAAATTTAATAGATGATATTGCAATGCAGCAATTGCATACAGCCTGCTTGTTAACAAAGTAAGTGAAGGCTGGATTTCTTGCCAAAAAAGTGCCCTTTTTAGAAACAGTCATCTTCATGACACAGGACATTCTGTATTTAACCCACTCACAGCTGTTAGTGTAGTCGCTGTTGTCTGAGCAAGACAAGGAGATTTCAGAATGCTTATGATTAAAGATAGCTTAGGCTTCCTTTGGGAATGGTGAGACAGGAGCCACAGTAAGATAAACAATTGTTGGATCCTTGATTATTTTTGTAGATGTTAATATCAAGTGTATAAACCTATGTAAAAATCTTTCTGGGAGATAGGACAGTCTTTTTCCCTTCTATTCAGTCTGTTGGCAGTGGATTATTTCCCTTGCCTATGGGATGATAGCTACAGGCTTTCCTTTCCCCGTCAGTGACTAAAATTCTTGCTGCTTGTTTTTTCTCCTTTGTAGATATTAATGAGTGTGAGAGAGATGCCTGCGGCAACGGAACCTGCAGAAACACCATTGGTTCTTTCAACTGCCGCTGCAATTTGGGATTCATCCTCTCACACAACAATGACTGTATAGGTAAGGAGTGCTGTAAGGAGTTATATGTTTCTAAGAGTTTCTACTTCTAATGAAACTACCATTAGTACCATCTTCTTTATGGAGTTGGGATGGCACCTTGCATGGTCTGCACGATTAAAGACAAAACCTGATTTCTTCAGTCTGAAAAAGCCTCTTTGATTATACACTCCTCACTTTTCTGTAGCCACTTAGATGTTTGCATGTGATGTATGCCATTCCTTTTTTTATTGTTGCTTCAACAACTTTACACCATAGTGGTATTTACCCCTCACTTCCTTTTTAAACAGGGGATTATTTACGTATTATCAGTTACTGTGCTGATATAGTGGAAACAGAAATCTCACCTACCCAATTTCACTTGTTGCAGGTGTTTCTTATATATCTTCCAATATTATTTTTCTTAGATGTGGATGAGTGTGCAAGTGGAAATGGAATGCTCTGCAGGAACGGTCAGTGTGTGAACACGATTGGGTCCTTCCAGTGTCTTTGCAATGACGGCTACGAGGTGGCTCTGGATGGAAGAACTTGTGTTGGTGAGTGCTTTCTTTTAGGGTAGGAAAAAAGTGCAACAAACTTCGAGGAGGTATTCTTAGTAAAACAGTAGAAGAGGTCAGAGAGAACTGCCACACCGTCATTGTTGGACCTAGCAGAAGAGAACAATGACGAGGATGAGAAGTGAACTCTTCGACTGCTCCTGGGAAGCTCCAACATCAGTTTGATGGAATCAAAATTAAAGCACCCATAGCCACTGATTTACTGAGATAACAATAATTATCTCAAATAAATTGTCTTTCTTTTCTTCTAGATGTCAATGAGTGTGCACTGGAGCCTGGAAAATGCTCACCAGGCACGTGTCAGAACTTGGATGGGTCCTTCAGATGTATCTGTCCTCCTGGATATGTCCTGCAGAATGACAGATGTGAAGGTGTGTACAGCACAGTCCTTCTTCTGTCCCTTTCCTAGCTACTAGCAGTTTTTACCACTCTTCTCTGCATCTAAACACAAGTAATGTTTAGTCTTTTGTGGCAGTGTAGAGTTCTGAACTGTAGCCACTAGTCAGTCACTCACTTCCCAGAAAAGGTCTCACCAACTTTTGTTTGAACCAGAACTACCTGGTCTGATCCCAAGAAAAATCTAATCCCAGGCTGTTTGGTTGATGGTGCATTGCTGAGGTTTACGCACAGCATGAGGATTTGCAAACTAGCCCTAGATTTTGCACCTGGATTTCTTGTTCCTCTTTCTGTCTGTTCCTTTTTGTTTGACCTTTTTGTTTTTCAAATCTGTTAGATATCAATGATGATGTAAGGTTACATTTTATGTAGTACAGCTGCCAGCATAGACGTTTTTATTTCTCATGTCTTTTAATTACTTTTCTTACAGACATTGATGAGTGTGTGGAACAGCCAGAAATTTGTGCCCTGGGCACATGCAGCAACACTGCAGGCAGTTTCAAATGTCTGTGTCCAGAAGGCTTTGTGTTGTCTTCCACAGGAAGGCGATGCCAAGGTAAGTTCATTCCTATTTCCTGGCATTTCAAAATTTGTTTGCTGTTTTATAAAAGCCTTATTAGCTGCCTGTTTCTAATATAACAAGAAGTCTCTGGATTCAAACAGTGTTTTTCACAAGGAAAACATGATAATTCTGTAGTTCGGGCCAGGTTCTGTCTTGCCCTAACATCTGTTTGTCATTAAAGAGAATATTGCAATAAAAGGGGTGAAGATAATGTTAAATGCACCAAGTTAAGTGAGGAAATTGTGTTGCCCTGCAGCCCTTTCTTGCACTGCTGGAAGAAATGTGGAGGCTACCTGGACTCTGTATAGACTGTGACATGTCTGACACAGAGATGGAGCACAAACCCAGGCAGGAGCTTACTGCAATGCACTGCTAAAGGCTGCATTTCCAGGAAAAAGGCTGTTTTTAGCACTTATCAAACTCATCATAACACTTGTTATATGCTATTCCTCTCCACAAATGTGTGGGTGGGAAAGAGATCGATGGAAAAAATTTGCAAACACTGTTGTGTGGACAATAAGTACCCATCTGCTTAGAAAAGTCTGAAGCGTCTTTTGACTTCTAGATTACAGAAGATCAGATGCTAAACGCTGAACATGCAGTAATGTAAAGCCACAGGTTAGTTTATTTTGTGGATAAAGAACAAACACAGTAAATTGGGGAGTGAGTTATTTTAAAGACTTGGTAAACCATTAAATAGATACATCATTAAATGTCCTATACACAGTGTGCACAGTGGGAACCACTGATGAGTAAGACCTTTATAAGGACCTCTGTAGTTATGCTTGGCACAGAACGGTGATGCTTGTTGACACCATAGTGAGTTCTTCACTTCACAGTGGGCTAAATGAAACTGTGGTTTTGGTAAAAATGAATCCAACCTGCAGTGAACGTTCATCCAAGTCTCCAAACCGCCATGCAGTTTGGCACAGTTACTTCACTATACTTCAAGAAAACAGCATGGCTGTTTTAGCTGTGCTTTTGTAGCTTGTATAAATGAGGTGTCTTCAGTCTGAGGGTGTTGTTCTTCTTCAGATAAGGGGAAAAAAATCACAAAAAAACAAGAAACAAAATAATAAAAAAGAATGCAGCCTAATCTTATCCTTTGTGAAAACAGCCCACTGTTTCATACATAAAGTCAGAGGAAAATGAATTCTTGTGTTCTATGAACTTCAGGTGGTCTTCTCCCCATTCCCCATTTTCAAGTATCTCAGGCCAAACAAAGTTTTGTTTAAAACTTCCCATTACCTCGGACTTTTGCAAAATCTGGACATTGCCCAGCACTGATGCTGCAGCCGGAAAACTGGATGAGCAGCTGCTTCCACAACTGCCCTGTTGCTGTCCCCCTGCCAGCACAGGGAGCTGCCAGCTCTCTGCCTGCTGGATGTTTGTGGTCTGTGATGTCAGCTCTGCTCCAACATCCTGGTTACCCAGCTCAAGGCAGTAAAATGAAGTGCCACTGGGACAGTTTTTCTTGTTAGTGTGTACCGCAGGGAAGCATGAGGAAGGAAAGTGCTTTTGAAAATAGCCTCTCATTTTAACACTATTGAACAGTATTATCATTTCAAGTTGATTGAAATCTCGACTCACGTGATTCTTGCTAATAATGGAATATAAATAAATTGAGCCAGTGTTCAGTTTTTACAAAGAGAGTGAGGATAAGAAGGAAGTACAGCCCTTCCACCTCTGTTGGACAAAAAAGAAAGCCCCCTCCTTTTCCATGACTGACGTAGGATGCTCTGTCCCATAGCGTTCCTTTACTGGGTTAGGGAGCTTCCCTCCTTCTTCAGGTCTTCCACCATCAGAGACAATAATAGTCCTTCTTGATAGACTCAGATGGAGGTTGGGTGTTTTGAGGGGGCCTCCTGTAATTTTGCAATTAACACCTCTAAGTGAAAACTCTGCCAAAGTCACCCTGACTGCTTATAACAAGTTTTTCTCTGTGCAGATCTGAGAGTAAGTTACTGCTTTACCAAATTTGAAGATGGAAAATGTTCTGTGCCGAAGTCCCGAAACCACTCCAAACAAGAGTGTTGCTGCGCCTTAAAGGGACAGGGATGGGGAGATCCCTGTGAACTCTGCCCAGAGGAAGCAGATGGTGCGTTATTGACTTGATTACCTTACTGTCAAGATAACCCCTTGGAAGACTGGGATTCTTATAAGAAGGGATTAGGAAAAATAATTCTCCACAGGTGTTTAACCTTAACAATTGTCCTTGCTCTGTGTAAAGTAGATGCCACTGCAGTCTCAAAAAACATATTCCTTGCACAGTCCAGTCTCAAGCATATTCCTTGTCTGCTTATAAGTTTGTCAGTGTGATGAGGTGCTGAGTATTTTGCTCTGGAGTTGTCACATACAGAAAGTGGAAAGTGGTAAGTAGGTCCTTGATGGGCTCTGAGTGGAAATACCTGCAAGACACAAATGGAATTCATCTAATTGTAAGTATAGGAAGGGGCACCATAAACATGAAATCTAATTTTTTTAAAAAACTGAACAGTTGAACTAGATCCACATCTGAATCAGATTGTTACATTTTGTGACTATATTTTGTTATTAAAAAAATCTAAATTTGCAATCTTATCAATATGAATGACTTGCAAAAATAGTGGAGAATGACAAAGCACAGGCCTTGACGAAAGAAAGCCTCCCTGGACTGTTGCTAAAGAAACACTTTCCTTTGTTAGAATCCTTTGTAAGACTGAGTAACTAGGCATCAAGCAAGTCAACAGGCCTTTGTACCGTCAGGGCAATTTGCTGAACGGACTTTAATTCATGCTGACAAATGTGGTTAACAGCATTACTGGTTTCAGCAATACATTAATACACTTCATCTCATTAATAAGTCATGTAGATGTTTTGCAGACAATCCTCACAAAAGCCAAGGGAAGAAAAGAGAATCAGATGTGCCAGTTGCAGTATTCCTCCTAGGCTTATTGCCCACGCATGTTTCATTCCGTTGCCCTGGAGCATTTGAACCAAGTCTGTTGGAAAACTGTGGTATACGCTGCAGCACTTCCTTGGAGTGTCAGCACATACTTTTTTTCACAATCCAAACTCTTCTCAAAGGATGATATCAAGGCCATTTTTCTCATCTTTGAAAAAAGAAACAGCTTTAAGATATCCAAGTCTGGGACATTTATGTCTTGGCATGACATGGACAGGGGAATTGTTTCGTTTTTAAAAGATACTCAGTTGTTATCTCACTCATGTTCCCCACCGTATGCCATGTGAATGCAGGATGGCAAGCTCAGGCACGTGAGCGACCTGAGTCTCCTGAAGGCTTGAGCAACAGGCGGGTTTTGTGCTGACCAGTTACACAGGGCTGAATTTCCCACTCAGAGCCTAGCAGTGTGCCAGACACTTTGTTGCTTTCAGTGCAGGTGCACATCTGCGCTAGCAAGGATCGGCTAATGTATTTCAACTAAAGAAAGCGTAACATTTGGTATGTCTGTGGATTGTACTGGTGCACTGTAAACCTCTTTGCAGCCTACTGAATTTGCAAAAGAAAACATGAAATCTTGTCAAGGGTTCTGTGATGTTCTGAGCATGGTCAGTAGAGAATTTGCTCAACAGCATCTTGAGATGGCTTCAGTTACAGTCCTGTGTCTGTCCACCTGCTCAAAATGCAGTGTAGAAGGGAGAGGTGGAAGGTTAGTTTCAGTTGCAAGAATTGTATTTTGTTTGTGTGTGTCAGACCCAAAACTAGAGGAGTTTCTGAAGCTGAAGGGCCTTTATGATTACATGCATACTTACCACATTTTGGTCCACCAGAGTGGAAATTTAGGATTTCTTATTTATTCTAATGCCAAGAATATACCAGGTGATTTGCCCAGGTAAGGAAGTGCATGCTTTCTGCAACAAAAAATAGGGAATGGCTCTTTCTCAAAAGACTTGCATCATCTTTAAATCCTCAAAAACAACACAGAAAACCTTGTGGATTTGGAAACTGAGTGGTAACTCCACTCTAAGCTGACACCAGAAATTTTACTCTCAGCCTACCTATAATAAAACTATTACTTACTCTAGAACTAGAGATTGGCATGCTTTAAGGAGCTCCTAACTGGTGACTACAGATTAAATTGTGTCTTCTTCAGGAGATGTAGGAAATCTTTTGTTTACAGCAGAAAAGAATGCATTCACCAGTATTGGTACTTTTAAAATTGAAATATTGCATTAGTCTGCTCCTTAAAGGAAATTAGATAATGCTAATTATTCACAGGATTTTACAGGACATCAGATGAAATGTAAAGTGAGCATATAAATTTTATGTGAATATAAGATTAAATTATAAGCTTATACATTTACATACTATATTTCTGGAGCTAAACATGAGGAGGATGAATTGGTATCAGTGGTTACTTGCATAGCTCATGAGTAATGCGGATCGCCAAGACAGAATTTAACATGTGGGTGTTTGTTTTTTTCTCACAGAGGCATTCAGACAGATTTGTCCATTTGGAATTGGCATCCTTGTTGGACCTGGTGATGCAAGACTGGGTAAGTGCCTGAACTGCAGGATTCTGTTGCTGTGTCAGTATGCCATTTTCTACCCATAAACCATTCTCCCTTTCAACTGAGAATGACACCTCTGCATCTATTTCCAAAAGCCATGAGTTGTGGAAACTTCCATTTTTTCAATTATTCATACTAATTTTAAATTCAAGGTTGAATAGCGCATATATCAGAAATTAAACTTCTTTTGGAGTAGCATATTTGGCTTTTTAATTTATGCTTAGCAGACTTGCTAGGAAACTTATGTAGGATGTAGAGACTGGATCACATAGCATACTTGCCTTTTCTTATACAATATATGTAACCTGTTTACAGTAAATGGTTTTAATCCTCCAGAAGTGCAAACCACAGTTTCCCAGATCCCTTCAGTACATTCTGTTCTCTCCCAAGACAAACAGCACTTCAGCCTTATTGGCAAAAGTTTTCATTTAAGGAGTGCTGGATGACTACTGCTTTTCATATCTACTCCTCTCCATATAGCCCCAGTCAGAGAGGCTTTTTATCTGACATTTAGAATCAGCTTCTTTTCTGCATTCTGAAAGCTGGCCTGCAAGACAAATTCTGTGCCCTCATCCTAATATATCAAAATTCAAATATTAGTATTTTTTTGTGATCTCAGGAATATTTCTCGCCGGAACAACACTTGTTCTTTGAGAGAAGTCTAAAAGCACATGAAGTCAATTGCACTTACTGTGTTGTTTGTATTTCTGGTTAAGATGTGGATGAGTGCCTTGATCCAGATAACTGTAAATTTGGGCAGTGTATCAACACAGATGGGTCTTTCCGCTGTGAGTGTCCGTATGGTTACATCCTACAAGGAGCTCAGTGTGTGGGTAAGTATAGCTTTCATCTTCCATTTTGAAGAATCTCCTGAATTGCTAAGGATGGCATTAAGGAGCAGTGGGGTTATATTATTCTAATGTT
The DNA here is from genome assembly GCF_000699245.1 of Pterocles gutturalis. Classification (NCBI taxonomy): domain Eukaryota; kingdom Metazoa; phylum Chordata; class Aves; order Pterocliformes; family Pteroclidae; genus Pterocles; species Pterocles gutturalis. The sequence goes on from NW_010098774.1 coordinate 136,225, forward strand.
GTGAAGTCTTCATCCCCGCTGGTGCTTAAAACCTGCCAGGGCAGGGCCTGAGCAATCTGCTCCAAGTTGGTCCTGCTCTGGTTGAGTGTTTGACCCAGATAACCTCTAGTGATCCCAAATTATCCTAGGAGTCTGTGACTATAATTCAGTAAGTTAAGTGAGTTCTTGGATTTTGTATTTTTGTGGGGGTTTTGTTTGTGTGTTAACAATGTAGATTTTATACTTGTTTGAGTATAACCATTTATTCTTGCCTTGATTTAACTGCTTGCAGATACTGATGAATGTGCAGTTGGAAACCCATGTGGAAATGGAACTTGCAGGAATGTGGTGGGTGGTTTTGAATGCACCTGTGTTGAGGGATTTGAGCCTGGACCAATGATGACCTGTGAAGGTGAGACTCCCATGTGTTAAGGACTGTTATTGTAGTTGTGTGATTAAACAGTTTCCTGATTTTAGAAACAATTGAGGAGAGTAAAGCAGCTTAAAAAGAAAAATATGGACATTTGGAACAATACATCTTTATCTGAAACAGAAAAATAAGTTCCTCCTTCCTGTATCCACCTTGAACTGTGGTACCTTTTTCTAACTGGAGGCTGGGTGAACAGGCTTGCAGAACAGCCTCTCCAGAACAGTCCCTAGAAATGCTGCTTTTTGTGTGTATGGTTTTGCTTAACTCACAGATGACCTTTGAGTGAAGAGAGTCACTGTGGATGATGAAGATAGAAAATGGGCTGCTTGGGATTGTTAGGGAACAAACCAGAAAATGTAAATACAGTACTTGACAATTACCATGGTACCCCCATGTTGAATATTTTTCATGCTTTGGTCTCTCATTTAAAAAATAAAATTTTGAAAATGCACAAAGAATGGAGGAGTAAGTAAGATCAGAGTTACAGGAGGGACATGCAGGAAATTAATTAGACTAGAATTTTTCAGTGTGGAAAATATGGTTGAGGAGACATATAATTTAAATTTGTAAAGCTGCAAGTGGTAAAGGAACCAAAAATAGAGGGAACATGTTAGACAAACCAAAGCAAACATTTCTATATGCACAGTGCCTATTTAAGTTGTGGAACTCTCTGCTGCAGAATATTAGTGAGGCCACAAGTATAAATTGATCCAGAAAGAGATTGTACAAATTTGTGTGGGAATCCTTCAGTGGGAATTAAGCTTGATACTTCGGTTGTGGCTTTTGGCTGTGGAAGTCCTTAAACTGAGAGGCTATATCAGGGGAAAGATCTCTGCATACATGGTATGGGGTTTTTTTAATACTTGTCTTCTCCTGTTACAACCAGAGAGAGGAGAATGTCCTAGGACATTCTGACACTTTCTTCTGACCTGACACAGCTGTTCTTAAACTGTCTGCCACAATCTATTTGTTTGCAAGCCCATACAAAAGAATGCTTCTATTTTTGCATCAGCTGGCATTAGTTTTATATACAGTTAGAGCTTCATTCACTTCTCTGTGGAATTCGGGTGAAAGCTCAAATTGCAGAGGAGGAGTTAGTGGAGTGCATAAACATCATTAAGGAGCAGTAATTACTCAAGTAGCCCAGAGCATATGTAAATGCGCTTTGAAATAATGTTTCTAGTAAGGATATTGTTTTATGGAATTCAGTGTACAAAGAAACTGAATTAGTGCATCTAGAATTTAAAAATAACCAGTTGTAAAAACTGAGCCTAGATGTGGAAAAGATACAGTTTTAACTCGGACAGTATTTTGGCAGCATGGATCTGGAAATTACTTCCATTGGCTGCTTGCCATTGAAGATATTGAAACTTCAGGTAGCTATGCAAACATCCTGGCATGTCTGGTGCCTGCTCATATATAGAAATACATAATGAGTAGAACCATGGGTCCTCAACTATTAAAATTTAGGCCTCAGTAAACTGGGATCTGTGGTATTACCTGTTCCTAAAACCTGTGCACTGAAGTGTGCTGAGTTTTACAAAAGTGTGTTTCACTTCCCCCATGGTCTTTGTCCCTCCAAATCCAGATGTCAACGAGTGCATTCAGAACCCTCTGCTCTGCGCTTTCCGCTGCGTGAACACTTTTGGATCCTACGAATGCAAGTGCCCTGCAGGATATGTTCTGCGAGAGGACCGGAGGATGTGCAGAGGTAAAGCTCCTACCAGACTCTCACAGTTCTGAGATAATGATTTCAAGTTCCTGCAGGGGTAGGGCTCTGACTCACTGCAATACTGGACCAGAGTTTTAATCCCAGAAAGTAACTGAGTCAGAAAGAATTTGGGATGAAATTCCATGCTTTGCATTATGCAGTTGATTGCATTAGCCCTGTCCTGGCCATAAACTTGCACATCTGCATAAAGTGAGGTCACATCAGATGATGCGGTTTTGTCTTGCCCTGAAAGTGGGCATTTGGGAGAAATCAACTTGCTCTAGGTTAGTATATCTTATGGTTAGTTTAGCACAATAAAAGTATGTGTACAGTTTGATTATGATTGAAATTCCAAAGTCAGAATTTACTATTGTGAATTTGTAGGTTTGTGTCTCTCTATAATGAAGTCTAAACCTTGTGTTTTAGATCAGAATGAGTGTGAAGAAGGAATTCATGACTGTGACTCAAAACAGATGGAGTGCAAGAACCTAATTGGCACCTATATGTGTATCTGTGGACCAGGCTATCAGCGCAGACCAGATGGGGAAGGCTGTATAGGTAAGTGACATTGAAGTGTTGAAGCTCTTGAAACACACAGTTCCTCAGCAGAGCGGAAAATTTTGGATTTAACAAAGTGTTAAGGAACTCAGGGGAAGAATTAGACAGCTACCTGTGTAATGGATCTACTGGTGCTACACACACTTTGCTTCATTGTTCAGGTGTGCACACATGTGGGCAGTAAGTGGAAAATCTGGATGTCGCTGTCTTTAAAATCAGTTTGTACTGCTGCTGATGAATTGCTCTGAGTGAAGAAAGCAGAGAATTGGGCCCATTGCTGTAAGCTTGTTTATTAACATGAATGAGAGTAGATCTGAATTGGTTTTAAACTTTGGATGGCATTCATAAGTTCAGTGGTAACTATGAAAAATTTTGAAAACTAGTGAGGAACATATTGCAGAGAAAACATAGTAACAAAATATATAGTATTGTGAGCTGCGTGGTCATCTTTCCTCTGAAAATTTAATAAAAGAGACTTCTTATTAAAAAAAATGCAAGTCTAACCCTGCAGAATGCACAGCTTAAGAACTCCATGCAAACTTCTCTAACCTGCATTAATCCAGTAATGAACTTGATTTTTATTGTATAATTTCAAAAACACAGATGAGAATGAATGTCAGACCAAACCCGGGCTCTGCGAGAACGGCCGTTGTGTAAACACGGTGGGAAGTTACAGATGTGAGTGCAACGAGGGATTCACTGTCAGTGACACCCAGAATGAATGCCTTGGTAAGTCGCACATTAACACCTTGATGAACCATCACTTTGATAGAAGCAGTTGTGGTTGAACTTCAACTTAGAAATGTAACATTAAGTAAACATGCTGTTGAATTTACATGCCTTTGGGAAGGGGCCTTTGTAAGTATGTGCCCTCCTGCAAGTTCCTTCTTCGCATAACTATATGCCTGCTTCAGGCAGTCAGTTGGGTTGATGTGCTATGAAAGCTGACTGTCCGGTGGTTTCGGTCATCTGGGAATTGCTCTGCCTTTTGTTTGGTCCTGATTTTCAGCCAGCCCTTTTTCTCTGGGTTCAAACAGAAACATATATTTTTATAAGCATAATGTAACTTGTCTTCTAACTTTTGCTAAATTTCCTGTCTTCTTTGTTTCCCTTAGACATCGTGCTCTCTTTCTTACTGCTGGTAGTCTTTCACTCTCAGTTCCACAGTCTCAGGGTGAAGTATGCCCTTTCTTTTCTATTTCTGACTAAATTCCTAATATCTCATGACCCTCTGGAGGTCGTCATCATTAGGATTCTCTGTGATGCATAATTTGTCTTCCAGACAACAGGGAGGGCTACTGCTTCACTGAAGTCTTACAAAGTATGTGTCAAATCGGATCAAGCAACAGGAACTCTGTCACCAAGTCTGAATGCTGCTGTGATGGTGGCCGAGGCTGGGGGCAAAACTGTGAGGTCTGCCCCTTCCCAGGCACTGTGGCTTTCAAGAAGCTTTGCCCTCATGGCAGAGGATACATGTCTAATGGAGCAGGTACTGACTTCTCTATTAAAGGCTCTCTTGCACAATGTCAAATTCAGTGAGAAATTATAAACTCTTTCTTTTTGCATATTTGAACACTGTGAGGTCCTAAATATTTGGATATTAGTCAAAATTTTCTGAGAGTTTTCATGTTGAGAGAGTAGAGTCCTTTGGGAGGAGGGTGCATGGCCAAAGACATCCATCCCAGCTTGGCAGATATTTATGTTGCATGCTGGTTGACTGACATGCACTCAAATGGGAATTTGCACTCTCACATTTGAGTGTGTTGGAGGTACAGATTAAGAGCTATATGTGTACATGAAAGCAAAGTGATGTTTGGTTTATGAATGCTAATATATGATCAGTTCTGGTTGTTTGCTTCCACTTAAGGCTTGTTCATTGCATTTGAAAGATTAATGCTCCATTCCATATTTTTTCCATAATAGTAATAATAATTAATCTGCAGTATTTTATTATTTTATGGGTTTTTTAAATTTTATGTAAAGTGTGGGGTTTTTTTGTGTCAGGTCACAAGAATCTATTGAAGCTGTATAAAATCAGTTCTTGTTCTTCCCTTGTGAACTAACCCTAATTTAATTGCAGATATTGATGAGTGCAAGGTTATTCATGATGTCTGCCGTAATGGGGAATGCATCAATGAGAGGGGATCTTATCGTTGTCTTTGCAACCTTGGCTATACTACAGATATAACTGGCACTCTTTGCATAGGTAGGTTTTTCATTATGGTGTATGTATATAAAGTCTGTTACTAAGAGATGACTTGAAGAAGGAAATACAAGTATTTTGAAAAATGAGAAAAGAAAATGTCATTCATTAGAAGGCTTTAGGGATTTCAGTTTCCTTCTGATACGTCCTGAGCATTTTGAAAAACATCTCAAATCTTCATTATCAGCATTGAGGTATGTGGTTTTGCTTCTCCTAGATCTGAATGAATGTAATGAGTCCCCGAAACCTTGCAATTTCATCTGCAAAAACACAGAAGGGAGCTTCCAGTGTTCATGTCCGAAAGGGTACATCCTGCAAGAAGATGGGAGAAGCTGCAAAGGTAAAAATCAAGAAGAGAATTTACTGCAGAAATTCTGTGTTTCACAGACAAATGCCAGTCCAAGGACATTTAAATGATATAAATCTGACTCGTTGATTCGTGTGAGTATTTCCACTAAAGACAGTGAAAGTGGCCTGCACAGGATGGAGTGGGTTTTCCAGTTATCTGAATGATAACCTGGATGAACAGTAGATCCACAGGAATTTTTGCAGGCTGATCTTAAAAGACTTTGTAACCAATAGTATATATGATTGGTCATATTTTGGTAAGCATGTTGGTTTAAGCCATATTTTTCAGAGATAAATATCTCTTAATGGATGCAAAGATGAGCCTGTTTTGCAGTGCATCGTCCATCATCAACAGAGTTCTAACCTGCCCATCTCTGCAGCATGCTGAGTAAGGGACAGCAGTGCAAGAGAGACTTTGAAATGTTCATTGTAATTTCATTTATTTATCTATCTTGGTGGCAAAGATGTGACTAAAACCACACGAGGTAGAGTAGCAATTCAAAACTTGGCATGGGAAATGACAGCATACTTTGATATTAGTATTTAAATATTTCTTTTGGAGTAATAGCATGCTTCAGTGTGATACCATTTTGCAGTCTGCCACTGCTTCTCATGGAGATGGTGACTTCTCATTTATTGACTGCAGTGAAAGCAGACACTTACTATGTAACAGCACCTTTCAGACAGGTGAGAGTGGTGTCTCTAATCCAGCATTAGCGTGTACACTAGTGTAGCTCCAAAGTCCCTTTCATTATGTGCAGGGCTTCACGTGAGAGGAACTGGAAGCCAGCATGAAAAGTGAGGCATAGATTCAAAAGGCTTTACTTGATATGTTATTTATTTACATTCACTTCTCTCTAAGTCCAGCTGAATGGTCAGATATTCCACAGGGAACATAAGTGAAAGATGTTTTATTGTGGTTTTTTTTTCAGATCTTGATGAATGTGCAACCAAGCAGCACAACTGCCAGTTCCTTTGTGTCAACACTATTGGGGGTTTCACTTGTAAATGTCCTCCTGGATTCACTCAGCACCATACCGCCTGCATTGGTAGGTGACGTGGGAATGTAGACATAGATTTGGGATTTATTACTGGCTTTTATTCCAGAAGTGAAGTAGCAAAGAGGTGAAATGGGCTTCCCGCAAAACCAAATGGAAACATAGTCCCACCCGAGTAGAAGACGCAAAGAGGCCCTCCCACCTTCCCTTGTTTTCATAATCTATGTCTTTGAATTCTGCACTTGTAAGAATCAGGCATTAAAAGCACCAGTTTGTGATTCTTGCCTTACCCTTTCTTACCCATTGAGCAAAAAGAACATCAAACTCCATATTCTTGGTGAAGAAAGGAGTGTTCCCTTTCCCATAGCTGTTGTTAATGTTTTCAAATGAAAAATAAGGTACTGTCAGCTCTCCTGTAGTGTGGAGTAAAAAAAGGAGAGGGCAGTAAGACAGCTATGTTGCTGATGTTTCCTTACCTCTTGTCACAAACTGTTCATGGTCAGCATTGCTAAATTAGCATCTTCACAACAAGGAATAAAACGTAACACTCGGGCTTTGGTTTCCCTCAGATAATAATGAGTGTGCCACTGAAATCAACTTATGTGGGGCGAAGGGCATTTGCCAGAATACACCAGGAAGTTTTGTTTGCGAATGTCAACGTGGCTTCTCGCTTGATCAAACTGGGCTTAGCTGTGAAGGTAGGTACAACACAGTGCATTTAACTTGGCCTTCTTTTGCTTTCCTTCATCATCTCTCAGCCATACTGTCATCCAAGGGACCTATGGAGTAAGCGTGTGTAGACTGAAGGGGGGTTGGGTATGGAAATTTGGAAACAAGGCAATATTTCTCTTCGTGGGCCTGAATAAAGAGATATATTGCAGGATGCTGAAGAGCTGGATAGGTATTTTCTGAGGAGACTTCAATTTAGCCTGGAATGTTTTAGTTTAAGCATTGTAAGTTCTGCAAATTTCTGTTGAATACTGCATGGATTTCCAAGGGACTCACCAAGGACGGGAAGTCTTGCATTTCCAAGGTGACCTGCTGAAGAGAGAGGGCTGCAGACTTTATTGCTCTGGGTCCCTAAAACCTCTAGAGCCTTCTCCTGGGATAGAGTTTGGTTTGCTTTGAAAAGAGGTTTCCTGGGTTGGATGCTTGGGTAAAAGCAAGGGACTGTCTGCTGTGGAGCCAAGAGCCTTAAGAAATCCTTGGGTGTCCCATATACAGATGGCTTTCTGCTCTCTGCTCCATAGCAGAATGTGAAATCTCTGAAAATTGTGGCTGAATTTGCGCTTACAGTTGTTTTCAGCCCTCAGTTACTTGCTGTGGAGCCAGAAATCCAAACCTGAAAGGCCCAAAGGGGTTTCCCAGTGCTGTTCAAGTTTTTGGAAGATCATAAAATATACCTCTAATATATGAAAACATAAGATTATATGTAACATACTTTTTGAATTTGAGCTTCTCTCACAAAACTCAGAGTGTATGTCACCTTTTTAGATGTTGATGAATGTGATGGAAACCACCGGTGTCAGCACGGCTGCCAAAATATAATTGGAGGATACAGGTGTAGCTGCCCACAAGGATATCTCCAGCATTACCAATGGAACCAATGTGTTGGCAAGTCACTTTTTAAAATTCGTACATTAAAATGCATGTTACCTTTGTTAGCAGCAAGCTAAGGGCAATGGTGCAGTTTGCCATATTTTTCTTTCTGATTATAATTTAATAAGTTCAATGGAGTTCAATTACAAATGTGCACTCCTGTGAAAGGCAGAGTGGATATGAAGCACCCAGTGGCCAATGTCCTGGTCGTGGTTGTGCTTAAGCACAAAATTATCTTGAGGGTGCTAGAAGCTCTATTGACTTTGAGGGAGCTTGTGTTACTCATGTATTTTGTGGTCTGAACAAAGGAAGTCTTCCTCAGCTGTCCAACAGTCTCTGCTCAGACACAGGTCCTGTCTGAGAGGTTGTGGGTCGAACCTGGCAGACTCAGAACCACAAATTTCGATTGCTGAATTGTAAAATTAAACTTCTGGCCCAAGCCATCTAAAATTCTATTAAAATCCTGCTTGATCTGTGCTTCTATCATTCTTACAACACCTACAGGAAGGCTGCTGTGTTTAAGCCTCTTCTCTGCACAGAATTAACCATTTGTCATATTTGAGCAAAGCTGCTGCTATCTGTCTGAAGGTGCTTCTGTGCAGCTTTGGGATACGGCTTATAACAAGTGCTTACAGGACAATTCTGGTTATAAATAACAAATGCTAATGCTCTTTATTTATGTTAAGAAGTAAATACACTGGTGAATTAAAATGCTTATTTCTTCCCTATTTAAACTTTGGTTCTGTCCCAAGTCTCTGAGCCCTCGTAGATGGGGCTGCATGTGCAGAGTATTGTTGCTAGGTATGACTTGAGCAGACAGAACTGGGTCCTCTGCAGAAGTAATGGGAAAAGTCCCTGTATGTTTCAGCAGTGTGGCCTGTAGCTTATTCATACATGAGAAACATTAATAATTTTTCCTCTAGTGACAGTTCTGTGGGTTTTTACTCACATTTAATGGGCTTCATACAAGCTCATCTTGTAGATACCCAGAGATGTGTTTGATGACCTCTTTGAGAACAAAGGGCTTCATAACTCTTTGTTTGGCTTTTTTTGCTTTCAGAAACATAAAAATGCCTTTGCTTGTTATCACTGTGGTGCTCTAGGAGGTCTCTGCTTTTAATTGTGCTTACCAAACCTCCTCACATTTTATGCAGTCCTTGCTATGTTTGCTTGCTTGTGCTCCGGTACTCTATGCCTGTTATGTACAAGAGAACAAGGAGAGTGCACAAACATATGGGGGTTTTGAATATTAATTAAACTAGCAGAGGTTAAGGTTAAATTAGAATTTAATCGGCAGGAGGGTAAAAAAAAAAAGCAAACAAAACAAAACCCTCTCAGTTTTGCAAAGCATCTTGGCTGCTTCCAAGTCTTCCTGGGTGATAGCATTTAACTAAGTGTATTTCCAGACCAGGTGTACACTGCCTTTCCAGCTTTTGAGCCCATTGACTACATTTTCGATTTTATACAGGGTATAAAATATATATATATATTATATACATTCTAATATAACTTTTATCAGTTATATATCTGTTTCAAAATGCACGGGCACTGGTATTTTCCTCACTGAAAGAAAGACTGCAACCTTGGCACCACAAATACTGGTCACCAGAAACTTCACCAGGGACAATTACATTGGGACCCCCAAGTGGGGGAAGACTCAGCTGGCACTTCCACCTTCTTGGACATGGGGCAGTCCAGGAAGAAACCCAAACTGCAAGGAAGGAGGCTTGGTTTCCTCTGTCCTCACGGCATCTCCTTCCCGCTGAAGCTGAGCACGGCAGAGCTGCGTGTTGCAGAGCACAGAGCACAGGAGGCCAAGGCTGGTGCCTGACAGCACAGCTCGCAGAGTCTGAGGCTCCAGTAACTATTTTTTTCACTTTTCTTCATATTTTTTCTTCCAACAATCACACGAAAATACGGGAACTAACCTCACTAGCATCCATACTCTTGCCACTGTGGAGCAAGGCAAAGTGAGTGTCTCTCCTCTTGGTGCAGTAACTGCCTGTGGCCCTAATGTACGTTTATGATGTGGACATAATTGCCATGTTAGGTATGACAGATATTGAAACGTCACTCTAAGTTAATGGCAAAACTCCTATAGGCTTTGGTGACACAGAATTCAGTCCAAGGTTTTAATACCTTGTGGTGTCCACATGTTCACATGGTAACGTCTCTAACTGTATGTGCTTAAGATACTTACTCTAGATCACCTGGGTGTACCACAGGCGAAGAATCCAAGTAATAAGTTTTTCCATGACAGTTCCTTCATATTCCTTGGCAAGCCCAACTCTGCAAACAGTTTGTGTCTTTTTTAGCTTATTTCATGAAGTGTTCAGGGACTTTTGATGTTGCTGCAACACATATTTAGATAATCACTGAAGAATGCTTTGGTCCCTCCCATGCCTTGTGCTGTGTGTCACTGCGTGCTTTGCCCAGGCAGTTCTGTAGCGCACCATGCCATGCATCAGGCTGCAAGAAGTAAAGGCATTCCTTTTAAACAAAGAACACACAGCCACATTGTTTGGAAAAACACAATAATCCTCTGAATTAGTACTTGCTCTCCTGTAACCTGGATGCTTAGGTCAGAGATGCCACTTTATGCTTTACATTTTATCCACACAGTGTCCAGATGGCATTTCTTATGGATGTACGCACACATGCAATACGCATGTGCAGTTGCTTTATAGCAGAAAATGGGGAACAACAGCATTCAGAACATTTCAAAGCAATTTGACACATTAGACAAAAAAATTCAGAACAGCTACATTCAAAAACATTGACAGTAAACAAGCCTGAACTGACCTTGAACTCCTACAATGCCACACTTTGGAAGTCTGGAAAAGAGCTGTCTCAGAATGTGGCCAGTCTCTTCTATGTACAGCTGCTTTTATTTTTTACTTTACTACTTGTTCCTGTACCTTACCTATACCTCATATTTAAATGTGAGCATGTAGGGAGGGATTTTCAGTGCCTGGAAAAGGTATCAGAGCTCGATTCCTTACTCTTTTTCCTTTATTGTTGAATAGCATTATGAACATGGGATTACTGGACCAGATTGTTGGCTGTGCAAAGTTTTATTCTTTTCAGTTGCTTCTGGAACAAAAAAAAAAAGTTGCCTCTGCTTTTCTGCTCTCTGGAGCATGAGCTGACGTGGCATGAAACATCCTCTGTGGAGTAGCCCAAACGTTGCTGTGTTGTATGGTTGTAGTTATCTCCTAGCGACCGCTGCCCCAGCCAAGGGTGAGGCCAAGCCCTGTTCTCCGTTTCTGTCTGATGTGGCAGCATGTTTAGCGACAGTCAAGCATGACCTTTCTGAAGGGATACGTTGGACTCAACGTGACAGTGAAAGTTAATGTGCTATGTTCTGCTTCTTTTCCAGATGAAAATGAATGTCTCAGTGCACACATTTGTGGAGGAGCATCTTGCCACAATACTTTGGGAAGCTATAAATGTATGTGCCCTACCGGATTTCAGTATGAACAGTTTAGTGGAGGTTGCCAAGATATCAATGAATGCGGTTCTGCACAAGCCCCATGCAGTTATGGTTGTTCAAATACTGAAGGTGGCTACGTCTGTGGATGTCCACCTGGTTACTTCAGAATAGGACAAGGGTAAGGGATTCTCATTTTAAACTAACAGACATAAAGGGGACATAATCCGCTCCCTTCTCTGTAGTGTGGAGCAGCAGAACCGGGGGGGATTGTCGCCAATGAAAGAGGGACAGGATTGTGGAGGTCCTCAAAAGTGGATGCACCTGCTGATTTAGGAGATGAGGGAGGGGAAAGGTAACCAAGGGAAGGGAGCAACGTGGTTTTAATGCTGAATGAAATTTGATCAGGACTACCAGTTTGAATTGTCTTTTAAGCTCCTGCACACCCCAGCAGCTAGCCACGTTCTCTGAGCTTGCCACGTGGGAGTCACACCTGTCACTGTGATTTGTGGTGTATCACTTGTCTCCTTTAAAAAAAAAGAAAACAATAACACCCCCCATCAGCTTCAAAGACAGATGATATTCTACAAGTGGCTTCACCCACTGGTTGGAATAACAATTCTGTATGCTCTTATGTTCTTGTATGTTCCATATTCTTCTGTGTTCCAAATAAATATTTTTTTAATATATGTCTGCTTTATCAAGATAATCAATTTTCACTTGCCCCAACGGGAGCATTAGGGCTGTGCATTATGTAGGACCAAGCAACTCAAATGGAAATTTTAAAGTGACTACAAGTTTTGGGATACATTATGAAAGACCTCGCTTTTCAGAGTTTTCAGCAGTTTCTGAAAATTGGTCTCTTTTAATGTGTTCCAGGTTGGATGACAGAAATTACTAACAACTTCTCAGAGCTTAAGTCTGTGTTTTTAAAACTGTTAAATATTGGCAGCTCTCTTAGGCAAAGCCTCATGGAGCCAGGCTCTTGAAATCAAAGGTAGCTGCTTTGGGATTCAGTGAAAATTTTGCCTGTTGACTTCAGCAGAAGTTTTTCCTAGGAAATGCATGCAAAATAATTGTGTTATTATTTGTATTCACAGTCCCCCAAATTCAGCTTTTGATAAGATCTGTGTCTCACTGGAATTAATTTTGCATTTCTTCCTCAGACACTGTGTTTCTGGAGTGGGGCTAGGCAAAGGTCAAGGACAAGAGCTTTCACTCAGTGGAGAAGTAGATGACAACTCCCTCTCTCCAGAAGCTTGTTACGAATGTAAAATCAACGGCTATCACAAGAGGGGAAGGAAGCGCAGAAGCACGAATGAAACTGCAAATGAAGCAGAGGTAATTGACCCTTTTTGGAGGGCAGGGTTGCGGTTGTCTTGTGAAAGCCAGTCTCAGAAGGAGGTGTGCCAAGAGACAACCCCACGGGAACAACGTACAACAAGCAGACCAGAGAGCTGGTTTGGGATGTCAGGTGGCCTGTTTCTGAAGCTGTTCACTGTCGTTAGGCAAAGCCCCTGCATACCCGATATCTATGTTGCATCAAACACTAAAAGAAACGTCCGGCCAGCAGTCTGGAGAGCACTCTGCTCACCAGCGAAGCAGGCTCTTGATGCCAGAGGATGGCGGGTATGTAAAACACTTGTGTGACCTTCTGGCCAGAAAGGCAGGACGCGTCGGTCAGGGTGGATGCAGACCCTGCTGCGCCTTGTTCTGTGTCTGGAGCTGGAGCCTTCTCCAAAGCAAACACTGAGCTCTGGACACAAACACCTCACCTGGAGGGAGTCCAGGGCTGCAGCCCTTCCTGGGGCTCGTCCAGACCCTTGCAGTTAGTCACCCAGGTTGCCATCCTGGGGCCAAGGCTGCCAGTGAGGCCACACGCAGTGCTCACCACTGGCCCAGGCAGCAGAACAGGAGGCAGAGATTAATTTGTCATTGCTAGGAAGCCACTGGGGACAGAGGCGGGTTTCCATTTGCCTCCAAGTGGAGTAGTTGTGGCAGTGAAATGCTCATCACCTATTGTGATGCTCACGCAACTCCGCTTCCTCCTAGCTGTTGTCACTGGCTTTTTTTAATTAACCAAATATTGATAAATGGGGTCAGCACTTACATTTACATGAAAAGTAGTCTGCTGTGTGACAAGTTTTGTCTTTATGCAAAGGGTAGGCACTCCTCACTCATCCTGGGGGGAGGTGTTTTCCTTTAGTCCTTAGCAAAGGTTTCTCAAAAAACCATTAAAGTAAATCCTCCACCAAACTCCCCCTGCTGGGGTCTGTTCTGAATTGATCACAGCACACAGCGGTCAGACACGATGGGAGGTAGGTGATTGTCATTCTGTTTGTTCTTCAGCTGGGCTCCCAGCACCACACCTCCCAGTATGGGTGTAGAAGTCGTGGTAGAAGCATGATCGTGTAATGTTACTGCAGTCCTTCCTGCACAAAATGCAAGGTCCTTGCATTACCTGGGGAGTCCCATATTGGCTTATTTCAACTACTTGTAATATAAAATCAGAACTGCCCAGTCTGGTCATCCAATCCAATCAGCACAAGTCACTAGATTTAAACCTTATTATTGACATTAATTACATACAGACTTCTGCAACTGTAAACAGCTTGTAGAAGTGCCACCGAGTCCAGAGTCATCTGACTTCTCGCTTCTTCACCCAGTCTAAGATGACAGTGATGTTACAGGTGAAGGGATCTACTGGATTTGTCTCAGAGGTGACAGAGAGCTTCCCTTGCTTTCCAAATGAAAATGTTAACAGCTGATGTGCTGTCAGAAACGTTGTCATCCTGCCACTGCAGGTGACTCGTGCACAGGGGACTCAGGGCAGCCCAGTTACCATCCTTCGGAGGCGAGGGGCGATGCTGCTTTTCCAGCACCCTGCTGCACCTGTGGGCCACCCCAGCTCCACACCTAAACAAAGCAAATTTTGCAAAGCAAACTCCCACCTAAATGATGGACCTCCCCCACCAACCGTGCCCTCTTCTGCACATCGTTGTCCACATTAGATTGTGGTTTCCTGGACAGAGGGGAGGAGCATGCCTTTGCTGCTCTCTTTGTGGGAGACGGGGCGTAGACCCCAAGCACAGAGAGGCTTGGTTTGTTGGGCAGCGGCACCCACATGCAGAAACTTTCAGTGCGTGTCTCAGGCTCCCGTTACCCACGCAGGGGCAGTGACAAAGACTGTACTTTATCCTGACAAGTCCTAGGCACATAATAGTGGATTTGACAGATGATAGTAGAGAACTTCTTGTTACAAATGATGTCTTTAATATTGAATGAGCTGGGTGAGAAATACATTCACTGTGGCACATGTGAACTGCTCTCTGACAAAGCCAACTATAACATCGTTTGTTCTTGTGCAGGATCAGCCAGAGCTGGAGCCACCGATCAGTCTCGCCAGCTGGGACGTTGAGAAAGCAGCAGTCTTCTCTATCAACATCTCGGATCTCAGTAACAAAGATCGCATCCTAGAACTGCTTCCTGCCCTCACAACACTGACAAACCATAACCGATATTTAATTGACTCCGGAAATGAAGACGGTTTCTTTAGAATCAATAAGAAGGACGGGATAAGTTACCTTCATTTCACAAAGAAGAAGCCAGTGCCTGGAAACTATTCATTACAAATCAGTAGTATTCCACTCTATAAAAAGAAGGAACTTAACCAGCTTGAAGCAAAACATGACAAAGACTACCTCAGTGGTGAGCTGGGAGATAACCTGAAAATGAAAATTCAGATATTGCTTCATTAATTCATCAACCAAAGACCAAATAATTAAACCAAAGATAGATAGGTAGGACTGAATACTCCTCCCAATCAGATTCTCCATATCATAGGTACAGTCTTACGTGAGTACATTTGTATGAATGAGCACTATTATATTATTACATAAACAAGGTACAGGATGAATACCCTAGCTCAAAGCAACCACTTTCTCAGGCTTTTAAGTGTAGCTGAGCTACCTTGATATGTTGAATCTTGAAAACTGGGACTTTTATCATTGGAAGTTGGCCACTGATGCTGAGACCCGTCATCATTTCAGCAGAGGTACAAGAATGTGCTTTCAACTGATGGACAGCTCTATTTTTGTAATTCTTAAACTTCGCTTCTCCAACTACAACTTACTAGGTCAGCCATTTATGATATCCATTTGGTGCTAGTAAATTTTCAACCTAGATTTATAAATGCACTGTAATATTTACACAACTTAGAAGCCAAAATTGCCATTATTCAGTCTAAATACTTCAATCAACCAAAGTTAGCTCAGTAGTTTATCTCAGTTATGCCTATAATACATTACATGTAAATTAAGTGTGTGTATACTGTAATCATGCTATTTTTATCAATGAAGCATTTGTAAACTAGATTAATAATACCCTTAATGTGAGGGTTTGTAATGGTGCTTGTAAGACCAACTACTTGTTAACTGTATACACAAACCTGATGATAAAGTTTCTGTGACTTGCCAAAATGCACTGAGGTCAGTAGGGACCATTAAACATTCTCCAAAGTCAGATGACAATCAGTGCCATCCTACACCATGACATTATGTAACGTGTCAAGAATACCCATAGTCGTTCATATCAACAAGGGTTCAATGTCATAAATGTCACAATAAAACAGTTTTTTTTTTAGTTTATTCTGTGGCCTTGTGTTCTTGCTAAAAGTGTGATAAATTGCACTCTTATGTTTCAGCGCTGTTGGCAGGGTTGGTTGTGTATCTCTGTGCACAGGTGATTTCTCCTTGAAGGTGTGCTGCTGCCTCTTGTTCATTCGTCACACGCAGGAAGAACAGAAGAAACGGAGAAACCTTCACCAGTGTCAACAGCAGTGGACCTCTGACAAGTTATTGTGTGGCTCCAGAAAGCAAATTAGAACATTTCCGGTGACTTGACCTGAATAATCCTGTCAATAAGTAACTTTGATAGCCAAGACATGTGGAAGTGGATGTTAAATCATTATACAGAAAACATTTAATTAATTTGAAAAGTCTTGTTTGCTAAAACTTCCTTGACTTAAGATATTCCATTCTTTTACCCCCACTTTACCAGCTATTGTCAAATAATGTAAAACTGATAACAGAGGGATAATCTGATACCAAAAGCCGTTGTGCGTTGTAGCTGGGTTTTAATGTCGAATTAATCATTCAATGGTGCAGGTGTTCCTGTACACACAAGTGCCGTGGAGTATCTTGCAGCAGCAGCAGAATGTTGTAACTGAGATGTGATGCTATAAAATCTGGAAGAAAAAATGAAGCAAGCAGTGTTGCTGAAACTGCTGATTGGACACCACTGGAGTTGACAGAGGGAACATATATTGAGCTTTAATAGCTTTAGGAGGGAAATGTACTGTAATAATTCACCCCAAATTGTATTATTTTCTGTAATTAGATTTCAGCTCTTTGATTTCTTCTGCATGACAAACATAACTATATGAAAAGGAGGTTGTGCACAGGGTTACTTTGATATTTTTAATAGACCGCGTCTGGATTTTATTTATTAGTGTGCCAAAATGTTGAACAGTGTATTTTTTCCACATGTTGCATAACTATGGTGAAATATAATCAGAGCTTTATAGTTGTAAATGGCACTCTAATTTCAGCAGGTTGGGAGTGATTTTTTTAATGCCAGTGGCAGTGTACAAGATCGTATGGTTTATAGTTAAGTGTATGGTTTGCGTATTTTCTCTCCAGCCCTTAAACACTGAGAGGAACTGAGAATGATTTTAGAAAGAGCTGTCAGGACTCTGTCCAGTAGAGTTGGTTGAGCATTTAAACTGCTGTATAACACTTTATCATGCCAAAGGTTCCTTGATTGTTTTCCAGCAGCTCCGATGTTGCCTGCACAGTTCTGCAAATCACCTTTGTTATGCTGCAGAAACAAGAAATCTTGACAACATCTCTTTTAGTGATTTAAAGATGGAAAGCCTAATCTTGCTGTACTGATCTGGACACAAAAATCCATTTCCTTATGCAATTATTCATCTGTTTCTTCACAGCAGTGCCCTTTAACTGGTATGTCATTTTTGCCTGTCAGTTTTAGTTGCTGTATGTGTACAATTATATACGTTTGCTTGAATTGCTGCAGTTTCCTTAGAGTCTCATTGAAACACAAAGGTTGCATAGTAACATTGCGTGAGACCTGCAATTAGAAAGTGGCTTGTAACCTCCAGTGAGATTTAAAATCATTTCCTGTATTTGATTTGATGGTGGGATCCCAGAATGACTCTAAGCACTCGACAGACTGAAGCAGAGGTCTTTCTGAATGTGTATACTTCTGCAATTAAAGGATATTTTATAAATTCAAGGAAATGGTGAAATCTTTACTTATTTGAATAACAGTGTGGCTTTCCCCCACTGTGTGTATGACTCAGCCTAGATGCATGTGTGGATAGTAAATATAGGTTTTGTTTAACAGAGTTTAACAAAGATGGCTTGTTACTGTACGTATCGAATCACTCTCTTGTTGTGTGTTGTAACAGGATCTTGTAAACTTGACAGCTGACGTGTATTTTGGCAGAACATGACTGTTTCCACAGTCTCCCTTTTAAGCTGACTTTCAAAGGACCCGAAGTGTTTGCTTTCTTATGGCGGGTCCCAGAGGATCACACTCAGGTTTTCTCTAAGATAAATATTCTACTCTGTGATTCAAGTTCAGCTCTGTGCTTGGGAAGAGCTAACCTGGTCAGCACTTCTCAGCACAGACAGGCCTGAGCTGTTTGAGGAGCGCGACGCCGTGGCTGGTGCCCAGCAGCTGCCTGCGCCTTCCTGGGACCCAGCCTGGGCACTGTCGGTCCCCGCTGGCAGCACCGCGACAGGTAGGTGCGGCACAGCCTGCTGCCAGGCCAGGCTGGGGCTGGTGGTGGCGGTACTGCAAAAGCCTTCTCACCACTGTTAGAAACTGACATTGCTGTGAAGGAATTTTTCGGATTTCCCCTTTAAACTGATGCTGTACCTGAAGCATTAAAGCCCCACAGTACTCGCGTGGATCTGGTGGCTTCTGCCAAAACGAGCAAGGGTAGCAGCTCACGTTGAGCTGCAGTGGTGCTACTTTCTGGGCAGGCACCAGGCCAGAAGGAGAGAGCTGCTCTTCTTTCAACTTCACTGTTCTGACAAGAAAATCCTGTGTTCAGCTGCAGAGGGGAAGGCGGGGTGCAGGGGCGGACGAGGCCAGGGCTGCCTGTGGAGCTGCAGGAGCTGTGTACCCCTCCCAGTGCCCCCCAGCTGCCCTGTGCCAGGTAGGACAGGAGCTAACGGGACACACCAGCTCCCCAAAGCGGGCACATCTGGGCCCAGGAGCTTGCCCACTTCACCCTCTCCCTAGAGCAAGTTGCTAAGCTTTTCTGCTTTGGTTGGCTTCATGCGTGCAGGAGTGGCCGGCAGCGAGGGCCAAGATGTGACGTACGGCAGGTTAATCCGGGTTGGCAGAGTACCACCAGAGTACTCGCCCAGAGTAAGCCCTCATTGTTATCACAATCTTGGCAGAATGACATTCGGCTAAAACTCTTGTGTTCAGAAAATCCCAGAGCTTCTAGTTGTTGCCTGTGGCTTGAGTGTGTTGGATGCAGAAACCCGCGCAGCCCCTGTGTGAGCTCCTGCAGGAGCAGACGGGGACGCACACAACCGCTGCTTTCAGAGAGGCAGAGGCTCTGCTGGTGCTGGGAAGGTGGAGGTGGTCAGCGGCAAGATTCTGTGCTGCTGCCACACTCGATGCATGCTTCGCCAAGGTCCTTGGTACCCCTGGAAAGATTTCGAGGGCAACACCTCGTCCCTCTGGGGTGGGCCGTGTGCTTTGGTTCGCCTGAAGATGAGACCATCTTCCTGTGCAGCAAAAACCTTGAAGATGCTGATGACTTCAGCCCTGATGAATTCCAACAATCTACTTCTGCTGTCCTTAAAACTTGCCAAATATTTCACACCCTTGTAACAAATGCTTTTGAGGAATATCGCGCCCAAGCCAGCTCCTCAGTGATGAGCTTCCCATTTGAGCTCAGCAGAGGAACCTTGAGGCCAGAGAGGTCACCAGAGTGTTTGGGTTTGTATTTCAGGCTCTGCTTTCTATTTCTAACATGCCCCTGCACCGTGCAGTGATGGCAGGAAGCTGCCGTGGAGGCTGGGGCTGCCCGGGCAGCGGGAATGTGCTGGCAAAGCTGGGCTGCAATCCCGTGTTGGTGTCACCCAGTCCAGCTGGTGCTGTTGCTGCTTGGTAGCGTACAGCTGAGTCCTCAACCTGCCTAGAAACACGCTCATATGTGTGTGTAGTAATGGATGTGCTTTTCCTGAAGAGCCTGGACAAATAACTATACCTCAGTACTTCCAGGCTAAAGTCACACTGTGCTAAGCCTTTGCTAGGTACCCAGGAAGGGCTTTTTCTCCTTCCCT
>NW_010098774.1:155922-156221 GCF_000699245.1 Pterocles gutturalis
CGACCCTTCCTTCGCACGCGGCGGCAGCGTGGGCCCAGCCCTTGCCCGGCTTGGCTCTCACATCTGCAGGTTGGTTTGTTTATCTGTGGAGCTCCCCTGTGGCTCCCAGGGCTGGAGGATGCGAGCGCCTCACAGACACGCCTGCTGAGCCTCGCTACACCCTTGTGAGGTCGGGATGTGTTTGTCATCCTTGTTTTACAGGGCAGCAACCCAGAACAAGATGTTTTGGTTTGGGAGAGCCCATAGGCAGCGGCCGTTCTGCCAGGAGCAGCCCCAAAGCACTGAGGTGTCCCTGGGGA
>NW_010098775.1:0-4669 GCF_000699245.1 Pterocles gutturalis
GTGCTGGCTCATGGTCATCCTGCTGTCAAGGATGTCCTGCACCAGGACCCCCAGGTCCCTCTCCGCTACACTACTCTCCAACAGGTCAGTGCCCAACTTATACTGGTACCTGGAGTTGTTCTTGCCCAGATGCAAGTCTCTACACTTGCTCTTGTTAAATTGCATTAAATTTTTCCCTGCCCAAAACTCCAGGCCTGTCTAGCATTCTGAACCTGAACTCCTGTAAAATACCATTTCTATAGAAACATAGTCACAGGGTATTTATTATTTCAGGATTATTTATCTTCAACCGAGTGGCTAAAACAACCAGAGTACAATTTTAGTAACTTCACTTCTGCTGATGGAGGGCATTGTTAGAGAAGCTAGACTCTATCCCAACAAGCAGAGTATGGGAAGTAGTACTGTTTTAGCTCTTTGATTGAATAGAAAAATAAATACTAGTTTTGAAGTCGATCACAGGTCAATTAAAAGTTTATAATGTTCATTAATGTCCAAATAATGTTTATATTCTTCATAAAATTAACGTATTAGCTGCAATTCATCCTACCTCATATTCTTAAATAAGTAGATATTATATTGAAAAATACTACACTGTCCTCCAATTAATCTTTTAATCTTTCCTCCCCTGCAGCTGTTACACTCAATGTGGTCTCTTATCTCAGAGTATTTAGAAGACAATCATGAGGTACTTCTAGAGATTTTGAGTGCTAAGTGACGACTTTTGTGCCTTGCAGCTGGAAGTGTGTGCATACCTCCCCACAGGCATTACCAGATCAGCACTAAAATCAGGAGGTTAATTATGCCTCACTCAGATGAATGTCACAAACTGGAGGAAACTTGCTGCTTTTTTTGTAAAAGAGCAAAATCTGGTAGCTGATAGAAGTCGCTTTCTGCCTGTACAAGGCACATCACACTGAAATCCCTGTGAAAGGCTCTAGGTAACTACAAGAGGCTTTGGATGAAGTTTCTATTTATTTTTCATCACCCCTGAATCTTTCAAACTGCATCACTGCCTTCCTACACTGAGGAAGAGGCATATGCTTTGCAAAACACACAGCTTTGTATATGCCAACATAATCTGAGAAATAAATTGTATTAAAACAAATCCATAAGAAAGCACGACTCTGTTATTTTCAAAATAACTACATCTGATCATATGTCAAAGCAAAATCAATAGAAACTATAAATTATAAAGCATTTGAAGAATTGGTATTGCTTATTAAATTTGAAGAACTAATGTTAGATAAAGAACAGTTGCACTTCATTCATATATTTTCCTCTGGAAAAGCTAGAACAAGTAATATCTTTACTACAAAGGTTTAAAAATAACGTTATTTTCACATGCATGCCCTTCATCATTAAATTTAAAACTTTTTCCTGATCTGAATGCAATAGTCTTTTTTTGGTTTTGACTCCCCCAGGAGCAGGATAGCGTGCTTCATTATTAAAATTTATATTGCACTTCTAGGTTGCACTTTCACTGCATCTAATTTAAGCTTCAATCTAGCAAATGGATGCTTAAATGCATGCTCACAAAGACAATGGGTCTACTATGCATCGGCTATTCAAATATCAACTATGTACTTTGCTGCCTTGCTGAGGAAGATCCAAAACAAACTATGTACACCTGTGCAAAAAATTATTGTTTCACCTTATGGAATTTCTAAAAAATAGTACCTATACTTAAACATAGCTTATTTTAGTCACATTTCATGCAAATGTGGAGTAGGGTTATACTAGAAGAAGAGTTTAAGATCCAAAGTTTTCTACTCAATGCAGAGATTAGAATTGTTCTCCCAAAGGCGAAAATTTTCACTTGAACAGGAAAAAAAATGTCATTCTGTGCCCAGAGAAGTTTAGTCAAATTAATTCCTGCAAAAAGCTTCACATTAATCACCTTTTTTCCCAATAAAATAACGGTTTCAAAAATAATTCCCAAAGAATCTAATCATGTGAAGCATCATCCTACACCCAGATTAAATAACATAAATTGTTACTGTCATATTAATTCACTTACTTTTGCAGGTATTTAGTCATGTTCCCTTGTAACAATTTCTGAGCAGTTGAGATTTACTTGCACAAATGTTTACAAATATGTGTTTTATCTGGTATTGTAAATCTACCACGTACCATTTATGACAGAGGCATTTGTTCATCAGTCCAAGTCAAAGAACAAAAACATTCTGCTGCTGTATATCTGTGTACTTCTAGCTGTTGATTTCTCTGTGTGCCAACATCTATCTGCACTGCTGTATCAGTGCAACTCCCACATGTACCCTCTTACTGCAAACAGCATCCTCTCATGAAACAACTAACAGGAAAAGGTCACCACTCCTTCCATTAAGAGTTTTCATACAGAAAGTTACACTGGCAAAGCTGTTACTGCATAAATAATTGTGGCACATTTTTAGATTACAACAAGCCCTGAAAGACTAAGAACTATAAAAATAATGGCTAAAATTTAGGTGCAGCTCATTCAACAAAGCACAAGTAAGTAAATTATTTGGGTTTGAAACATATCTGATCAAGTACTGGGGGAAAATATTTGACAAGATACTGGTGTAAAAGATGTTATTGGTAACAGGTGAATTCAAGGAAATTATGAACATTTAGGAATACTCTGTGATGGAGCAATGCTCAAAAGACATTCATTGCAAATTATTGGCTGAGCTTTGAGCACAAGAACTACATGGAGAAATAAACAAAGCAGTGATATGAGGGCAGAGTAAAACAAAGCAATAAGAAGTGACTAAAAACAATCAATTTAAATGAATAGAAAAGCAAACAATGTCATCTGGCACTCCAAAAGTCAAGGACTCCTGAGGAATCGAATATCGAATCTGCAGGCTTTTGTGAAACTATTTAAATTTCAGCTGGTAACCCTAACTGAGATCTGTAGTGGAGCACATGTGGCTGTCTTATAAATTCCACCTGCCTCCTTTTGCCCATTTTCAGCTGCTGTATCTGGTCAGCTTGGCCAGCTCACATTTAAAGGCTTTCACAAGAATGGCAGTGATGTTCAGAATGCAAAGAGGGAGCCTAGAGCTTCATGAGACGGTTGCAACAGGAATGATGCTTTTACAATGCACAACCATAGCAAGATTGTCCTGAATATTACTGCAGCATATTCATACATGCCTCTAAACTTTCTCTCTACAAAATGTGCATACTTAAACCAATTTCAGGGAAAAGAGGGTGCTTTTTCTTTCTTTCCTATGTAAAAGAAAAAATTTCCTTTTGTAACTGACACTTCTACTGAAGACCTGCAACAGGTTTCTATTAAGATATTTTCCATGAAAATTTCAAGACTGACAGATCTCTCAAGAAATGGGACAGCTGAAGGCTGATGCTTAATAATTATATATACTCCTCATGGGTGTGTTAGTACTCCCCAGTTCTTTCCCAAACTCTTCCTTTCTCTGTTTTGCAGTGTTGTTTCTCATCTCCATTGTGCTTTCTTTCAATTCCACTACTACCTCCATGTTAAAGGCTCGCTTCTGCTTCTTTCTCTTTTCAGTGCTAGCCTTAACTACTCTCCCTCTCTCACATTCTCCTCGTCACTTTGTTCTCTATCCTTTCATTAATTATTCTCCACACTGTACTCTAACTGCTTATATTGCTCCCAAGTTGTAAGTTAGTGTTTTAAACAGTGTTCAATCCTTCCTTGTCATGTTCCTTTCTTCATTCACTTTCCTTACCTTTTCTCCTTTGGTCCTCTGGAGACCTTTATTTTTTTTAAACAAGCCACTATAAAGTGACTCCCTATTCATCTGATGTTTTAGCTCGCTGAGTTTATACAACTCAATTCCATTTCAAATATGTTAAGCTGTTTTGTGGCATTCTTCTTAGTTACGTTGTCTTCTTTTTCTTTAAATACTCCCAAGTTAATGGATTGCCAATTAATTAGAAATAGTTAACCTTCACAATAGAACAAACACTATGTGTTTGTGTCTCCTGGGGAGCTCCTAAGCTAATTTTTATGACTGTGTTGTTAACTGTTCTCACTACTTGGCAGCCTGTCAATGGAAATAAAAGTCTGCTGAGCAGATACCCAGGCCATAGTTTGCAGAATGTTTTATTTGAGAAGGATGCTTCTGCACCTGCTGTCCTTACATTCTTTCCCTGTTTGTTCCCAGCCTGCACTCTCTTTAGGGATGCCAGTTTCGGGGGTCATGCAGATGACTGAGCTTTGCCAGCATGAAGACAGATAAAAATCTAGTACAAACAGTGACTTTTTTGAACTCCTGATTGCTTTTGACCTGGTTCGTTGTGTGAAGCCCAGTGTGCCTGGTTAGGCAAGGAAGAAGTAAAAAGGAAGGAACATGTGGTAAAATAGAATTTGAACTACTACTGGCAAAGTATTTCTCCTAGTGACTCCAAAGTGAGGAAAAAAAAAAAAAAAGACAAAAGGAAAGGGAGCAGACAGAAGACAAAAGAACCCAACAATTATATGACTATTTAGCATGTGTTATACACACAATTAACCTGGTTAAAACGATATTTTAAAAAGGTAGCTCTCAAAGAATGGTTGCAGTGATGCAGATGTAATAATAAGTTATTTGTACCTGCTGAAGTTGGCTCCTCTTCAACTGAGGCTGTGCAAGAAGAAGGGAAGGGAAGGGAAGGGAAGGGAAGGGAAGGGAAGGGAAGGGAAGGGAAGGGGAGAGAG
>NW_010098775.1:4773-10276 GCF_000699245.1 Pterocles gutturalis
GGCTCCGCTTGAATGGAGGCGGGGAAAGAAGAGGGGAAGGGAAGGGAAGGGAAGGGAAGGGAAGGGGAGAGAGAAAAATACAGATGAAGAAATCCATATAGTCCTAATTGTTATATTATTTACATCTACTTAATATACAAGCAATAAGATATCATGAAAAACATTATTCTAAATAGTTTGATCAACTTGAATAACAGGTGTTTCATCTTAGTGAAGAACTAAGCTAAAACAAGTCAAGAACTTAGCTTACATTTATAACATTACACTTTTAACTTTCCCACTAATTTAGCTAGTAGGATAGGCCCAATACTGCAATAGCAATGCTCAACAGAAGACTTTCAGTCAACCTCTCTGCGGTCAAATTCACTGTCAGAGCTAGCTGTGGCAGTACTAAAAAAGAGCTGTTCTTAAGGTAAAACCTTCTAAAACATCAACTGCAGGACCTAAGTTATCTGGTTAGCTGTTTTTTAATGGCACAGCTAAGCCAGCTGCTGGTCAGCAGTTAATGACAGGCATGGTCCACACCTTTTTCCCATCCCTCCACCCTTCACCCCTTCTGTTCCCTTCAGTTTCTTTGCAACTTGGTGCTCGCAGCAATGAATTAATGATCCTGAATTTAAGTAGTTAGGGAGCAAAAATGGCAGTTTGGGGGTTTGGTTTTGTTCTTCTGGCAGGGTTGAAGGGGAGGAGCAGCTGCCCATTGGACTCTCCATTCCAGATGTTTATTGCCTAAGGAAAGCAATAAAAATCCATATAATCCTACTAGAACCTTTCCCTTTTGGAGATAGATAACCATTAAATTGCCGTAAGTTACCATTAGAAAGCACCTTTGACTGTAGACTATCTATTACCTGTACATTCAAAGGAAAGAAAAGAGATTTATTCACAGTAAAACTGTATTTTAAAAGTACATCAGTGACCTAGTTCTTTCCCTCCTTGCAGTCAAAATGTTTTATATACAGATGCATCATAAAAAGGGTCTTCTCACAGTCTTACAAAGTCTTCAATGACAGAAAAAGCAACAACCAAGTGATACTCTGAAAGCACCTAGAAGTCTTAGAGGACTCTCCATAAATGTGATATAGAGGCCTTCTTAAGATACTAAACACAGGTATCCATACTTTTATTTTTGTTTTTTGTCTTTTAAGGAGTCTTTTATACCAGTTGGAAAGGAAGAAGCGCCTTCTTTTTGAGTTCTTGCAGAAATGGGTCCATAGAAATAACACTCTTACAGCCATGGCAAATACTGACCCACTCTGGTGTCCTCAGAGTTGCATTTAGCATTCATAAAGATTTCAAACATATTCTCAAAGATCAGTGCCATACTTGGTAAACTGACTTTCTTCAATGTCACTCCATGCATTATACTGGGAGAAATTAGGAAAGGAGCAGATCTTTCCTCTTTTTAGTGAAACTTTTTCAAATGTAGCAGAGACCTTGTCAGCAGACACCAACAGTATTTGAGACCAACTATAAACCTTGGTCAATTCAGTACAATATTCTATATGCAGCTGTATGTGACAATTAACACTGGACACACCAGTTATTTCTAATTGCAGAGTAGCATGGTGTTCTTCTGGGGGCTGTCAAATCCAATTGACAGAAAATAATAAATTACTGTCTGAAGCACCCGCCAAACACCTTGTCTCTAACTAGAGTTTCCTGAGGTAAACAGGTGATTTTTATTTATATAGCTTGTCGTTGAGATAAACACTTAAGAAGGCTACATTACAGGAACAGGACATTATGAAATGTATAATCTAAAATGGCCTAAACAGGATACTTAATAGGCTAACTCTTCCCATTTATAACTCCTCATTTAGTATCTAGATGTGTATTTTGAAACTAGATTAATCCATTTTGAGGTATATGTATACAAAGATAACATCAAGCTTTTAAATTTTACCATAACGTGTTCTTACACTGTGAAATTATGGAATGTAAAATCTAACAGTAGAGGATTTGTAAACAATGAAAAAAAGAAGGGAAAATACCACCCTATCATTTTTAAATTGGAAGATCATTAGTTGAATAACAACATGACAGCTGATTCCACAAAAAATAAACTAAATATTTAAATCTTAAGAACAACAGAATCAGAAGTAAATAAACAAACTACAAAATAAGTCAATCAATGTTGTAATTTCTCAGGGTGCCAGTGTCAGAGACGACTACACAAACAGAACAGAACATGAAAGTCAGTTAGAAGTTCTGTTATTAGATTTTAGAAATGCTCCAAATCTGTATTAGCTGCAAGCTCAACTGCTGTATGAGCAACAAATAATTAAAAGTACTAGTTAAACAAAATTGTCCAATTATACAAAGAATATTAATTCCAGTAACAGTTTTTTTCCAGACTGGTATTTGAATAATATTCTTAGAGTTAATTACTGGGATGAATACCAGCATTAGCAATTCAAAACTGGATTCTGTTATTACTCTGATGGTTGTTTCAGTGGGAGTACTCTGCACTTACACACACATCTAAATAAAATAGGATAGCTGAATCTCAGCTGAAATAAATCATTCAGATGCCAAGACAGCTATGCCAAAAACACTACTTTTCTGTTTATTTAGTTAATTTCAACAATTTGCTGTTTTAGGCTCTTTCAGGAACAGACTATGGTCATTTCTTGTCTGAGTTAGGCTGGAGTTAGTGAGACCTAGTTCTACTTGTCAATACTGTATTTCTTAACCCTAGACAGAAATATAAGATGCACATTAAAAATAGATATGAAAATGCAGTTATGAACTTGTTTGTACTTCATGCACACTTTTTTGAAAAATCAAATTAACCTAACTTCTCGACAGGACTTCCTTCACCCCCCACAGCTTGACAACCATGTTTAAAAAACCATCCTTCAGTAAGCTATTGAATACTCAAAGAATACACTATTTTTGCCTTATCATAACGGCTCAAATGCACTGTCAGCACTCTGCTTTCCACTCGTTAAGTAAATGCACTAAATTACCAGACCAAAATTTCCTACACAACACTGATTTTTCTTCCATCAGCAATGCTTTAAAACCTGAAGTTATTTTAAAAAGCTATTTATACAGTGACTCATCTCCATAGTAATTATCTGTAATTTGATTTTTTTACTTATTTCAGAGGGGTGGAGAGAGAGTAATCTGGAATTGCCTTGCTCAGCTGAGCTGGCACAACCTGGTGACTCACTATACTGGGTGGTAGATCACCATCAGCTTGGCTTTCTCATTCTGACTGCAGAGTGGTGACACTTGCACAGAGAAACTAGGTATTTGACAAAAAAGCCCCCAAAACAGTCACAGACATCCCCAGGTCATGGTCTGCTAACAGCATTGCATGACCTTAAACTGTAAACTATTCTGCAGCTTTAAAGCATTTTCCAGAACATTTTTCTTCCCCTTTCAATGCATCATTGACAAAATATAAGACATATGGCAGCACAAACATTAGTTTTTATCTTCTTAGAGAAAATCTGATGTTCACTTTGGAAAACTTAATCATTTTTCCTTCGAGTTGAATAATACTGCATGGCATTAGTCTCCTGTCAGTCTCCATTCCCCATTAGACTTTTGCACTGGAAATATGGGGCTGTTAAAAGGTGAGCGGGTCTTGCTTATCACTCCTTGGCTCTCCAGTTGATGGATCCGCATATGGACAAGATTCATGGAGTCTCGGTTGGTGCAATATTGCTGTTAATGCACAATCAGCACCTGCTGTTCTTTGACCCGCAGCAATCCCACAACAGAAGGGTCTTCTGAGAGACCACGCAAGATGGACAGCTGTTTGACTTCCTCTGTCTCCATGGCAGCTATACCAAAAGCCCATCGATACCCTTTTGGGTCTTTGAAATACCCTCTCTTAAGATAGTCACTGCCATGGATGCATGGGGCATCCTGACCAGTCACAATTGAGTGCTTCTGCCATTTCTTCCCAGTTAGGCTTACTTCAGCCTCTCATACAGTCAGTTCTTGGGACACCCCCTGTCACCCCTTCAATAGAAATTGATTCCAGCCCTCTAAAGTTTGATGGCATTAGGGTGCACTGGGCACCAGTGTCCACCAAAGCCCTGTACTTCCGGGGGTCTGATGTGTAAGGCCATGGAATCCATACAGTCCAGTAAACTTGATTATCCCTTTCTTCCACCTGGCTGGAGGCAGGGACCCTCTAATACTGACTGTAGCTTTCCTTACTGATGAATGGATCCGTGCGGTGGTATGTGAGGGCCCCAGTCTTGTTTTGGTTACTCGGTCCTTGTGAATATGGGTCACAAGTTCTTCTCATAGGATCAGGAGTAAATGCAAAGTCACCCTTCTACTCTGTTTGGAGACCTGATTACTGGAAACTGGAGCAGCAATTTTCCTGAAA
This sequence comes from Pterocles gutturalis, assembly GCF_000699245.1. Taxonomy (NCBI): domain Eukaryota; kingdom Metazoa; phylum Chordata; class Aves; order Pterocliformes; family Pteroclidae; genus Pterocles; species Pterocles gutturalis. Next base: position 9,128 of record NW_010098775.1, read on the forward strand.
GAGCCCCCTTTTGTGTTTGTTTTTCCTTTCAACTTGTGTACCTGTGCCTGTAGAGCTGAGGTTAGTTTTCCATCCCATCTCCATCATGTTTTCTCCACGGCTGCACAGGCAAAACCAGAGCCTGCCCCACAGTGTATACCATCTTTCTTGAGCAGGGGATCACTTACTCCTAATCGCTGAGATACTGGTCCGTACAGGTGGAGAGTAGGACATACCTTCTCTAAATTGCTGGAATCTATCCTCAAATCACTGTAACTTCTGGGACAGTTTCTCAGACATTCTCTCCACAGCCAAGATGTTCTCAGCCAGTTTCTTAGGCAGTACAGCTGAGATGCAGGCCTGTAGGGAGATATTCTCTTCATATTGTAAGAGTTGGGTAACGATGTCACTCACAGTGATGCCTCCAACATCCATTACCGCTAGTGAGTGAGAATATCGCAGTGGTGCACTCTGTAGAACCTTCTGCCACATACTTCATGTGATCTGACTTAATTCAGATCTTTGGGTAACTGCGTATTTTTCAGGTCATAATAGAAAACCTCCCACATGGCTAGCTCCCTCAGGTACTGGATACCGCTCTCTATGTTAACCCACTTGCCTAGATAACATAAAATCTCCTCTTTGTAGAGATACCTCTCCCTAACACTTGCTAGGAGCCACCTCCAGAGGCAGCGAGCTCCTGGCCCTTTTCCAATTGTTTTATCAATGTCTCCTTCCCTAGCAAGGGATCCCAGCTGTCTGGCTTCTCTGCCCTCTAGATCCAGGCGACTGGCCCTGCTATCCCAGCCAGCTGACGCGCTCATCTTGATGATGGCTGTAAACCTTTTTTCACATATCTTGCAGCTCACCCAAGGATACAAATCGGGTGGTTACCATCTTACCTATGATTTCTTCCTCTTCCTCCTGTACCCGTGATAGCTCTGTTCTGGAGTAGCCCACCTCCTCACTGTCAGGGCTGTAAATTTCTTCCTTCTCTTCGCTCCCCAGGAGCTCCTTCCTCCTTTTCTACTTTTCTACATGTGTTCACTTCTGTGTCATTTTCCTCTTCCGTATGGGGGCAACTGATAATGGCATGAACCATGAGGTGTTTTCAGTGGGGTTTGAGTAGTCACGGGTGTAGCTGCTTGTGGTGGGTTAGCCCTTGGCTCG
>NW_010098776.1:0-474 GCF_000699245.1 Pterocles gutturalis
CTGGCTGGGTTCACCGTGGCTGGGTTCACCGTGGCGGGGTTCACCGTGGCGGGGTTCACCATGGCGGGTTTCACCGTGGCAGGGTTCACCATGGCGGGTTTCACCATGGCGGGGTTCACTGTGGCTGAGTCGCGTGTCAGGAGCGTGCAGGCAGCAGGGCGTCGCACCTCGAGGTGCACGAAGTCTTCATCGTACGTGGTGAAGAAAACCTGCAGTTCCCTCCGTGTTGTTCCTCCCTTCCCATCTCTTTGGAGGAGGATGTTGGCGCGGAGTCCCGACGGTGGCTCCGAGCTTGTTTCGAGGGATGCAGCCACTGCTGCTGGAGGTAACGCTGCAGGTGTCGAGGCTGGTGACTCCCCCGCTGCACACTGAGCACGTACGGATCTGATGCTTTGCTGAAGATCTTTAACATCCACTATTGAATAGACGCAGTTCCTTCAAATAAAATGCAAGGACGTGTTTGAAGTGCGGTTT
>NW_010098776.1:505-803 GCF_000699245.1 Pterocles gutturalis
GCCACAGATGGTTACAGAGCCCCAAGCCGGAGCTCAGGGAGGGACGGGGGTTGATGGGTCCCGAGGGAACGGGAGGCGGGAGCTGAGGTCCGAGGGGGGTTTGTGCCCCTTTGAGGCAGCGCGGCTGCAGCTGTGGCTGGTTTCTCCCCGGCGCCGCTGCTGCAGAGCTGCTCCCAGGGCTGGTGCTGGTGTTGGCGGCTTCGCGCCACTGAAGGAAGTCAGGATTTGGGCTTTTTGAGATGCCGCAGGGTAGGAGACTTGGCAGGATGCCAGATGGGGAGGACCGGCGCAGGCAGGG
>NW_010098776.1:822-1036 GCF_000699245.1 Pterocles gutturalis
CCGCGGCCTGCAGCAGACGGGGGCAGAGGAGGGGCCAGGTCTCGCCCCGCGTGGCACCGAGGCTGAGCCGCGGCCCCGGGCGTCCCAGGTCCTGGGAGCGGCAGGAGCACGAACGCGAGGCTGCATCTGCGAGAGCCAAGGGGCTTTGGGGGACGCGAGGGAGCGGCTGATGGGCTGCCACCGGCACGAGGGACACCCCATGTCACGTGCGAGA
>NW_010098777.1:0-217 GCF_000699245.1 Pterocles gutturalis
TTTTTTGGGCACCCATCTGTCCCTCGCAGGTGCTGTACCCCAGGGAGCGCGGCCGCCCCAAGCCCAGCCCTCCGGGTCGTTGCCCTGACAGAGCCATGAGCCGGGGAAATAAACGGCCTTGGGGACGCCTGGCGGGTCATTTATCACCGGGCACCAGGCTCTGACTCAGCCTCTGAGCATTTATGACATGGAAAGAGTTTCAGCTGCTGGGGGTGTT
>NW_010098777.1:289-2377 GCF_000699245.1 Pterocles gutturalis
TGCCCGGTCCCGGCCGGAGGATGCTCTCCATCTCCTGCAGCGCGTCCTCTGGAGCTGCAGAACTTCACCCACTGCTGCTGGGCCATAAAACCGAGAAATCCAGCCCCGAGCGTCCCGTCCCATCCTAATCCAGGAGGAGAGGGCTAAAGCCTGCCGAGCGCTGTTAAACTGCTTTAAAATAAAAAAGCGGAACAAGAACACCTTCCAGGGCTGAAACACGGTCAGGCTCAGGGTTCACCTGTCACTCAGGTCACCAGCTGGATGTTGTAATTAACGCAGCACCAATTAATAACATACGGGCGTGCCTTACCGCGAGGAAGCAATGAAAGAAGCCGTCACCGTCCCTCCCGCACGCCTGCCAGCTCACCAGCACCGAAGGACAGAGCTAACGCCATTAAATCCCACAAGAGCAGGGACACGTTTGCAGCCACAAACACAAAACCATTAGAATTTTGTAAATCTATCAGGCAAGGCTGCATTTTAAAAACAGATAAAAAGTTTGTTAATCCCACGGCATTCTTGTGCCGAGCGTCCTCCCTTCCCAAGACAGTCCCTGATCTGCAACACCACCCAGAACGCATCGCAGGGTGACTTCTCTCTGCTTACACCGTCTCGCCAAGGAGCTTCTGGAGCAGCATCCTGCCCCCGCTGGGGTCCTGCCCTCACCCCGCTCCCCGTGGGACCCCATTCCCTGTGGACCTCACTGTTCACCAGACTGAGGGGGTCGGAGCTGCACTCCACAGCCCAGGAGCTCCCTCTCCCCTGGCACAGCGCGACTTGGGGAACCCAGGAGACAGCTTCCACCAAACTCACCCCGAACAAACCGACAGCAGCAAGAGTGATCAAAAGGGAAAATCCCCACGCTGCGGACCCCCACGGAGCAGGGAGCTCCTGATGTAAGCTACTGCTCAGCCCCGCTTGAGAAGAATTAAAAAATAAACGTGCCAAGAATGGTGAGGACACCGAGGGCAGCCCAGGAGATGGAGAGCAGAGCGAGGACGCAGCCCGGCTCCTGCAGAGCCCCGCGCACGGGACAGGGATGGGCGCCACTCCCCAAATCTGCCCATGGGGATCCTCTGCCAGGTCCCCCACGCTTCCACCCATGAGCTCCCATCCTGCACGGACGACTGGTGCGAGCCCTGGCTAGTGGCCGGGGCTCGGAGGGTCCGGGCCCCTGCCTGTGGTGTGCTGTGCTCCTCCTCCTCCTCATCTTCCTCCTCCTCCGGGCAGGAGCCACCAAGCCCCCGGGCAGCCCGAGGCGAGCCAGCGGCCCCTGCCTGAGCACAGGGCAGGTTTTACAGCTTCTCTGATCTTCTCCGAGTCACGGAGTGGGTATCTCGGGGTGCAGAGCCTGCGCTCACACGCCCGTACGCCGGCCGGTTGATGCTATGATGGCACACCTTTCTGTCACTCCGTGGGCACAGCAAGGGCCCTGGAGGGGGGTCCATGGGGTGGGCAAGGTGCTAGCTGGAAACAAAAGGTCTAGTTCTGCACATGACAGCCCCGGTGAAGGGTTCTGTACGCCCAGAACCTGCAGGGACGCAGCACGAGGGGCAGAAAGGACTCGAGCAGCTCGGTGAGGTCCACCCACGGCAGCTCCGTTCCATGGCTGCAGCTTCCAGGGGACGTGGGACCATCCCACGCCCACCCACCCCTCCACAAGCAGGACAGGCTGCTGCCCACCCAGGGACACAGAGGTCCAGAGGGGACATGCAGGGGGTGACAGGTCAGTCACAGCCATCGCAGAGGGACCAGACGGAGCATCTCCCCCAGCTCACATCCACATCGAACCCCTCCTGCTCTCTCTTTTATGTCAGACAGTCAGAAACGAGAGCGCGGGACAAGCTGCGCTGCCCCGGCGGGAGGATGGCCACGCACACCGCTCCCCAGGAGCACAGCTGGGGTACCCCACCCCAGAGCTTTGCTCTCACCAAACCCACCAGAAGCAAACCAGATGCAGTGCTGCCGGGGTCACCGCTGTCCCCGCCTCAGGACAGTACCCCTGGATCGATATTTCCTTTCCCTGGCGTTGCCGCTCGCCAGGATCCACGCTGCCGTCGACGTGGCGGGCTGACGCAGGGGGCCGGC
>NW_010098777.1:2408-4461 GCF_000699245.1 Pterocles gutturalis
GACGGCTCCATCCTGCCCCAGCTCCCCAGCGCTGCCAGACCCCGCTCTGCCCGGCTAAACCCCAGACTGGGATTCTCGCAAAGACCCAAAACACGACGATTATGGCAGTTTGGGATTTTAAAAGGAGAGCAGCTGCCCAAGCAGAAAGGGTGCACTCCCCTCCACCTTCCCAGCCAACGTTCCTCTCAGCTGGGAGGAAGAAGACAGGGGTCAGAGACACCACAAACCTGGGGACAGTCACCCTGGGGGACACCGGGCACAACAGCCTGACGCAGCAGCTGGTGACACAACCCAAAACGTCCTCAGGTCACCACACAGGGTGCGAGGTGCCGGCTCCTCCTGGTCTCCTCCTGCACCTCGCACGTTGCAGGGGCTGCACTGGGCTCCGGTTCCAGGAAAACCAACCGGCAAAAAAGTTTTGGGAAGTCTTCCCTGGTCACCAGTGACCCCAAGGTCTTCTTCTGCCAGTGCCCAAGGAACCAAGGAGGCGCGAGCATCCTCTGGTCACGCCAGCCCCTCCAGCAGGTCACCCAAACTGTGGGCACGGGGGACACGGCAAGGATCTGCTCGGGAATAACGAGGACGGAGGAGCGGGGAGCTGCAGGGAACGCCCACAGACCCCAGCCCACGGGAGGATGGGAGGGGGACGAACGCAAGGCCAGAGCCCCCCCGGGGCCATCGACAGACCCCGAATTGGGCAGGAGCCCCGGGGAGATCTCCACGAGCATCGGCGCAGACAATCGGCAGTAGCTCGATCCTCAGGCCGTGCGACGATGGTCTATAAGGGGGTAAGCCCCTAAATCCCATTAAATGAGAAACTGGCGTGCTCCGATAGCAGGGGCAGCTCCCCCAAACCCACCCTGGTCCCAGCGGCCAGCTCGCAGCCCTCAGGATGGGTGCAGGGGATCGGCCAGCCAGGGGAGCGCCCGGAGCGCTGGCCCAGCAGAGCAGCCGTCACCACCCGCGCAGTGCTGGGCTGCTCTCCAGCAGGACCGTCCCGGGGTGCTTGGAGGGAGCCACCAGCCCGGGAGGAGCAGGAGGAGCTCCGCTCCCGCTCACCAGACAGGCCGGGATGGGCTGGAGAAGCAACCTGCTCCGGCTGCCCTCCTGCTGCACCCCCATGACGTTTTCCCTCCCGTTTAAAGCACTGCACACACTTCCCGACCATCTCCTCAGTTATTTGGAGACGCTGGTCATCAGTCCCCGAGAAACGGCTGCAATTCCAAGGGACCTGTGATCTGAGCAGGATGTGGGTCACTACGGCAGCCGATAACCCCAGGAACGTCCATCGTGCTCCTTCCTGCAGCAGCCGCACGCCGGCACACAGGGACATCTCCTCCACGCGGATATGACTAACTGAACCTCAAACTGTCACTCAAAGCACAGATCAAAAGTTTCAGGCGAACCTGGAGCACAGCAGCCACCCCTGAGATGCTCCGGTGACGGGACTCACAACCGCCGGTTAACGTGCCCTTAGCCTCGCACTCAAGACGTGACCCAACGCGGCTGGAAAAGGAAAGACATGGAAATAACTCTGGGTTTCTGCTGAGGCTCCCGATCCCTGAATGGATGGTGCGTGGTGCTGCCGTGCTGTCCCTGCTGAGAGGGGGGGATCACCGCAGGGCTGAGAGCAGACCCCTCAGCCGCTGACACGCGGGGACGGCTGAAGGTCCACAGATGAGCCAGGACAAAGCCCCTGCCGTGGTGCTGGATTCATCCTGCTCTAGGCTGGGAGCGAGAGGTCCAACGCCAGCGGTTCGGGTGTTTCTGAACACATTGACCCCAGCCACAACGCCAGGGAACAACTGCACATCCCCAGAGCGCAGAGACCTGGGCACAGCTCCGGTCCCCATAGCGCCCGTTGCAAACGCCATGTGAGTAACGCACAGATAACGCGCTGCTGCTGCCGGGAGACAGCCGGTCCGGCCTGACGGAAACCCAACGCGGCGAACAGGGGAGGACGGGCAAGGCTCCGTCTGAAATCCCACCACCCGTGCCCCGCTCCCCCCACGAACACAGCGACATCCAGCCCAGGGACCCTGGGCAGGGGCCT
>NW_010098778.1:0-1212 GCF_000699245.1 Pterocles gutturalis
CCCAAATGTGCCGCAGCCTGGCCCAGGTGGGACCCGGTGTCCTGGTCTCTCCTGTCCCCACACTGTCCCCTTTGTCCCTGCCACCCATCTGGTCGCAAGCAAGAGCTGATGCTCTTCGAAGGGACAACCCTGGGGGAAATCCAGTTGGTGGCTAATTAGGCTAATGAGGGAGGGGGCTCTCCTTGGGAGGAAGGCAGAGCATGAGGACCTGCAGGGTCCCTGTCCCTGTCCCTGGTCACTTTTGTCCCCAGCAGCTGCATCCCCCCAGCATCAATGGGGTCCCCCCTGATGGGTGGGGACATGGGGACACCTCCCGCCTCCTCCTTGGGGACATCGATCTCCTCGGGGACATCATCCTCCTCCATCCCCCCAGCATCAATGGGGTCCTCCACACCAGGTGGGGACATGGGGACATCTCCCACCTCCTCCTTGGGGCACCCCCAGCATCAGCAAAGTCCCCAGTACCAGGTGGGGACATGGGGACATCTCCCACATCCTCCCTGGGGACACCTCCTGCCTCGTCCTTGGGGACATCTCCCGCATCCTCCTTGGGGACATCCTTGTCCAGCCACCCCAGCGTCGATGGGGGCCCCAATGCCACATGGGGACATCTCCTGCACCCTCCTTGGGGCCCCCCCAGCATCAGCGAGGTCCCACATGCTCGGTGGGGACAGGGGGACATCTCCCGCATCCTCCTTGGGGACTCCTTGGGGTCCTCCAAGCCAGGAGGGGACATGGGGACAGCTCCTGCCTCCTCCTTAGGGACATCTCCTGTATCCTCCTTGGGGACATCATCCTCCATCCTCCCCACCATCGACGGGGTCCCTCGTGCTGGGTGGGGACAAGGGGACATCCTCCTCCTCCATCCCCCCACCATCGATTGGGGTCCCCCACGCCAGGAGGGGACATGGGGACACCTCCCACCTCCTCCTTGGGGACATCACCGTCCCTCCTCACCCAGCAGGAGCAGCTTGACCGTCTTGGCCTCCTTGTCCGCGTCCTCCTGGAGCTTCTTCTCCAGCTCCTTGGACCTCTTGGCCATCTCCTTGTCCTCGGCGCTGGCCCCGCTCCCCATGGCACCTTCCTCCTCCTCCTCCTCCTCCTCGAACCCCTCGAGCTCCTCTTGCTCCCCCGGCTCTTCCAGCTCTCCGGGGGGAACGGGCGCTCGCACCCTGCGCTGGGCGATGGGGGAAGAAAAGAAAAAAAAAGAAA
>NW_010098779.1:0-1059 GCF_000699245.1 Pterocles gutturalis
GCCCTCGCCCCCTCTGTTCTGGGGGCTGCGGAGTCGCAGGAAGCAGAGAGTGTGAAAGGGCCGGGAGAGGGGAGAGGGAGCGAGAATTGCTCTGAGCGACTGCGGAGTGGAATTCAGTTCCCTGGGGAGTTAGCAGACAGTTTGTGGAGATGTTACTCCAGAGTTTCAGACTATGATAAATATGATAATTTGTATAAAATTTGAATGGGTTCTTGTTTTCAGGGAGAATGCCTCCGATGATGAATGTTCATGATTTTCAGATAGATGGCTGATAAAAAGTGTATTGAATTGTTGAAAGCGATTTTAATTTTAATTCTCTACCTGCAGATGTCTGATAATAATAATGTCTCCTAATAAAATAGGAAGGTGTCAGTTTAAGCAGCAGTATTTCGCTTCACTTCATCCTTCCCATCCCCAGACTGTGGCAACATTAACCTCTTCTTATAAAAAGGCACATAAAATTATTATAATTACAGAGTTATTAATTTTAAAAAGAGGGTTAGCAGGATTTTTTATTATTATTAATAGAGCTCGCACAGTACCCCTGCAAGTAAATCCCCGTGTGAAATGATGGATCCGATTACTAATTCTATTATTAGATATTGCCTAGGAATTGCCTTTCGGGTTTTTAATTAGAGTAATTGAAACTAGAAGAGGCGGGGCTAATTATTTTTATTTTCCCCCTTTGTTATTATTTAAAAGTCATTGATAATCCTCCTTGCATTCAGATCTCGGCTTCAGAAGGAGACTTACAACAAAGCAACAAAGGGAAAACAGGCAGATCCTCGGGTCTGGAGGTTGGAACTCCCTAGCCAGCAGTGTGCGTGTGTTAGGTTAATTGGGTTTTGTGGGTTTGGGGGATCTCATAGGAGACCATCCTCAACCCAGCCCCAGCTCCTACTGCCTCTGACCTGAGATGGTATCTCATGTCAAAAAAAAAAAAAAAAAAAAAAGGGGGGGAGGCAAAAAAAAAACAACAACAACTCTGGTAACATGAAATCAATGACCTGGCAGTTACACTCTAATTAGCACCTCCTGCGAAGCAGCCCGAAGCCAGCG
>NW_010098780.1:0-24427 GCF_000699245.1 Pterocles gutturalis
GAGAGCGATGTGGAGCCAGAAGAGAGCACAGAAACCGAAAGCGGAGCAAAGGTAAAAGACAGCACTCTTCTGGGAGTTCTTACCTATATACTGGGCATGACATGCATGTTGTGGAATAAATTATTGGCTGGTCTGAGTCTCAGTCTTAATGTAAGGGCAAATCCTATGCTAGCAACTGGATATGCCTCTTTTCTCGTCTGCTGACCTTGGCAGCAGAACAAAACATTGTTCTTATCAGCTCCTCCTGAGCATGAATCCAAAACACAGCCTCTTGCTAGCTATTTATGAAGAAGAGGGAGAAAAAAAATTAACAGATTTAACTTTAAGCAGTCTGTGCTTAACCCACGACAATTCCTCAAAAAGGGCTTCGGATTTTACAGCTTCTGATGTCTCCTTGTTGTGCACCATGACTTTTCGAACCCGAATAGGTCATTGACTTAAGAATGCTTACAAAAGAGTGGGATTCATTTCCTTGAGCTGTCATAGACCCAAAAAAATTGTCACAAATGGTCACCAACCTTCGTATTCAGTTGTGCACATTTCCTAATTTCTTGACAAGATATCTAACCCTCAAGATGGCCTGGAAACACTTAATTCCAATTCTGTGATTTCCTTTTAAACTGAGTGTATTTAGAAGCATCATCTGGAGAGAAAATTTAAAAATATTTGTCTGCAACTGAAACATGAATCACTGGGATGAAATTGCATTGTATTTCTTCCTCCCACTGGAACATGTTGGTATCCACATGGTCTGTGGACCTGACACATAAGAGGGCACCTTGCTTTTATAAATTCAGTTGAATGGAAGTGATTGCTGTTGATGTTTGTTTTGCTCAATGGTGTATTAGCTGTAAGCTTCCACAAAAATATCTGTCAAAGACAGCTGAAGCATTTTGAACATCTATGTCCCAGGCTGGTGCTATAATCATTGATGTGAACCAGGAGCATCTTTTCAAGGCTTTATCCCAAGTCTCTGAAACCAAATTTACAGTGAAGTAAAACTGGCCTGTGTGCTGGTAACACAATGCACTGAAGTGGAAATGTATTTTGTATGTCAAAAGCTGGACCCAAGAATGAGTTAGAATTGATGCTCAGAGTTCGGTCATAGTGTGTTACCTCCTCCAGACTGAGAAATAAATTTCCCAAGCCAGCAATAATCCACAAATCATCCTCTTTCTCCAAAGAACCCAAGGACACAGGGAGCCTCTGAAAGGTACTACCTCACTGCATGTAGGATGTAGTGCAAAATTAGTTCCCTCTCTCACCATGAAGATGATGCTGGAATAACCCTAAAAGTCCTAGAACAGAAGTTAGTCTGGCATCACCTTTTAGGAAACAGTGGCGATAAACAGAAGCAATTCTGTATACAACAGTCTCTTCAACTAATGTTATGATAGCTTGTTTCTGCACTTTTGAAACAGGCATATTTAAGACCTTTGTTGAAATAAATCTGCAGAGAATAAATAGCTGGTAAATAATCCTATTGATGTCATTTACTTTACCAACAGGCTTTTTTCTTTAAGAAACCAAAGGGTAAGATACTGTCTTGGAAAACAACTGGTTTAGGATAGAAGCACTGTGTCCTCATAAACTTTATCTGTGGTCTTTCATTATTTCCTCTGAGCTTTTCTTTCTTGACTCAAAACTGAATATTGCAGAAAAGAGAAAATAAACGACCACTGCATATTGAGATAGATTGTTGAACTTCTCTAAAAAAGGATTTATTCTCAGACTGAGATCCTTTAATTCTTTTAAATACTTTGCTTTCCTTCTCTTATCGTCATGAGACCTCATCTACTTTGTAGAAAACACAATTTCCTAAATCCTGCTGACTTACAAAAGTTATTTGTTGGATCAGAATTGGCCCAAGCATGAGAAACTGCAGACCTTCCTGACAAAACAGATTTTATCAGAAGAACAGATAGACTTTGAAGTACACATAGAATCAAAAGTTGGATTTTTACTTGACTGAGGTTGTAGCAAATAATTTGTTACAGAACTCAAAATGGAGTCAGTGCCTACTCAGTGCCAGAAAACAAGGTGAATGATCAAGGCACCCTGGGGCTGCCACCACCGTGTGTAATATAAAGTCCATATGCAGTAGGAGCTGCTCTTTGGCAGCAGCCTCTAGGTCTTAGCTGTCTCACCTCTTCCTTTTCTTTAGGCTCACACCTTCGTTTTCTTTAGAATCAGACAATTGTCCTATTCACCAGCTAGTGAAGTTGGTGAACATCACACATACAGAACAGAAAGTGTGTTCATGCAGAAAATTGGAACAGATTTTAACAAGAAGACAGGGTAGGCTACAGGGCTGTGGCACAGGGTTTGGCCAGACAAAGGTATTATCCAGCCACTCACTTAGACATAAGGAGCTCCTTTTAGTCTTCTTTCTCCCCATTTTCCCAAGCTTCTTCTTTCCCAGTCCATCTCAATGTCTCCCAGTTACTTTTCCCTCTTGGTCCCCCTTTTGCTATGTTTGTACCCAAACTTGGTATTTCTGGTGCTGTTACCTCAACCATCTCAACTGTACCAGGCACTGCTGAAGTGGTTTCCCAGGCCTGGCCACCTCGGTTCCCTAGAGGTCCCCAGTACTCCCCTCCAGGTATCAATGGGGTCTGGCTGTTTCTCACACAATTTGCCCTTAAGCACTTGTGAAATTTGTCCATCCCTCATGCTGCTATCCATGGTTTTTTTCACCCTGTAAGTTGTTACATCCAGCAGTTTTTCATGGTCTGTCTGTTCAGCTAGCTAAGCCTCAGAGCAGGGTCTAGTTATCAGCCTGCTCATCTCACCAGGGGCATTGTTATTGATAAAGAGTCAGCTTTGAGGATTAATATTCCTCACTATTAATCACTTTTTTTCAGACAAAGAGTATTCTGGAGGTAGACTTCTGCATACAGCACTATTGTATGTCTTTGACATGTACAGGATAAATGACTATACTAAGGGTGATTGACACTCATTTCACTTAAATCTAGATACTCAGAAATAAGTCATCTAAGTGGGCTAAATCCAGGTCACTCCTGCAAATTCTTCACAGGCAATGAAGAAAAATGGACAACTCTGATTTGATTTGCTCCCATCCCATCACCAGTGCCTTAAGAGGCATTGACTAGTCCTCTGAAAAGGAGCTTACATTGACATATACCTTTGCTACAGGTGATCTCAGGTGCAACAAATTCAACATTAAGTGCATTCAGGACTGATTAATCATCTTAATCATAGTGAATATTAATTAGAGGTAATTTTCTTTTTACCAGTTTTTCAAGTTAAATGATTCATCATCTAGATTTGATTGTTGTTTCAGGTCTGAAAGACCCTCCCACAATCTTTCTCAAATTCTCTTCTCTGCAGGAATAATTTGGTATAAATCTTGAGTTCGCATACTGCTTGCACAGTGGAATCCTTGTAACACTTGGTTTAAGGAGAGGAATTGTATTTAAAGCTTAAAAGGACTGCACTGAAATGAATCTATCAGTTACAGTAACAACATGGTAACCATGCTTAATAGAAAATGCTTCAGGTAGAGTTTGTAGATAATATACAAGGTGACTGTGAATAATTGGATCTGGACACATGAAACAAAAATAACAGATCTGCCTGTAGCGAAACTTGGGTCTTGTGAAGTTACTTCTTCCTAAGTAAGTAGTGAACCTTCAGGGTAAGCAGATTGTAATCAAAGCGACTGCAGACTACAGACATTGGGGGGATGTTCAGGAAAGATGAAACGTTAGCCAAATAATTATAGCTGTGAGCACTTTCGATTACCCTCCACATGATCAAAATTACATATTCAAAAAGCTAGGAACTGGGCCTTGAGTCCCTTATTACAGTTTTTATCTTGATATTTAGAATGTGCCTCTTAACTACGATCTATGTTCATGACTTTTATATTCTACTTTTTTTTCTGATGTTTATAAAATACATATTTAAAATAGTGTTTCATTTATTTTATACACTTCAATGATTCAGAAATTTAATTATTCCAGATTTTTTTTTTTTTTAATGGAAACAGTTTTTTTGTTGCTGGATTTCAAGCATTCAGCGTATCAGAATTTCTTGCAGAACAGAGCTCCTCTTTTCCAGCAATCTCTGTTCAAGATTCAAACCATTAATGTTTTGCTTAACCTCCATTGAATGATAAGCTCTCTCCAGCTGGCTGTCTGGTTGACAAAAGAAGCTCATAAATACAAGTCATATGAAGGAAAAATTATATAAAGATAGAAAGCACTTTCAATCAAACTTCTTACACTAAAAGTCACTGAATTTTCTCTGTTTTACAGCCCTGCATCCTGGAAGAGTTTCCAAATCAACTCCCAAGTCCTCCAGTCTCCCCACTAAAGCATTTGCAAACTCTGCCTGAAGCATGTTTCATCTCCCAAAGATTATGATGATGCAGTTTTCACATTCTAGCCAAGGGCCCTCTTTTCTCTGGCAGTGCAAGATCTCTCAGACAGTAAACCAACACATTCAAACTGCAAACTGAACAAAAGTGGAGGTGAGATGCATGGCTAAAAAGCAACACACGTCCAGTTCAAATCTGTGTGAGAAAGAACCTGCAACAGAAACTTTTATGTTCTCATTGTCTTCCAGTACAAACACAAAGTTGGTGAGGGGGAAGCTGATGTCTGGGTTTTTTCTTTAGTGTCCGTGCATCTATCTTTAGGACAATCAGGCAAACATGAACAACATTTATTTCTAGGACAAGATATATGAATGTAAAATATACAGACCTGGAAGGTAAATCTCTATTTCTCCTTGCAAAACATGACAGGCAAATTCTTATTGAGAATTTGTGGATGAGTGTTTCTCCTCTAGGCATGTGTGCCCACCTACTGGTCCTTTTCCAGTTCATTTTACAGGTTTTTATTTGCAAAGGCAAAAATTGCACACCTATCAAAAGACTTTTGGATCCAAGCATATTACTTGTAAAGTAATTAATTTGTGAGCCACAGCTTCACAGCACCACAATTATTCAGTGATTATGCCCTTATCTCACAGCTGAGAATCTGAAGGAACGACTTGCAAGAATTGGAGAGGAGACAGAAATGGATCCACAAGATCCTAGTGTTTAACCACTGTGTTGTTTCCTTGACTTGGCCATTCAGCAATTCTAAAAAGTACGGGAAAAGAAGATGTGTGCAGTCCGAGGTTCTGCTGACACCATTGTCCTCTGGTACGTTATTCTTTTCTCATCTGACATCCTCTACTATAAACACTAGGTGAGACTATCGCATGCAATCAACAGGATACCATTCTGAGTGAGCTAGGAATCTAGCAAGAACTGCAAACTCTTCTCATGCTAAATTGCACTCTGAATCACTTGTACCTGTAGCATTGAGAAAAACACATCAATATGCTTTGCAAATGATTTTTACTGATACGTTTTGCAGTGTAAACATACAATGAATATGTTTACTTTGTAAATAATAGGGGGGTGTGCTTTTTTCAGAGTGATACGTTTTAGTGTTTGGTGGGTTTTTGGTTAGGTTGTGTTGCTTTTTGTGTTTTAGGTTTGGTTTTTTTTTCAGTTCTGAATGTGCAAGACTTGAAATGCATCTGATAAAAGTCACCAGCTTCTAGGCATTGGATTCAAGATAAATGAAGCAAGTGGTAAGAATTATTTTGAAAAGTCAAAAACAAGAAGAGGGCTAATTGTGCCTCTTGAGAGGGTCAAAGGTAAATTAATCTGTAGGAATCAGACAGTCTGAAGCAATGTCATGAAGCTGCCTGACATCAGAAGATAAGATTTTAGCTGCACTTTGTCCTTTTTAGGGGGAAGATTAAGAACTGACAAAAACATGTGATGGAAACTTCTAAGGAAAAAAAAAAAAGTGAGTGAACAATAAGATCACTTAAAAACTGACCATAAAAACACTGATTAGGACTTCTCTTGTTCTTTTACTGTGGGTCACTTCTCTCTGCCTCTTCTCTTTGAATTACAGTTGCAGGTCATGTGAAGACAGCTGTTAGTTTCCTATTATCACATAGCCAGCACAGCCTCAGGCTTCAAAGTGAGGAAACTTTTTTTCTATCAATTCACATTTCTTCACAAAATACTGGTAGGCTAATTTTTTTTTTCAGCAGGCTCTGAGTGGCATCTGTCCACCACGTCATTAATATGGTGTTACCAGGTCACCAAAATGTCAAAATGTCAAAACAAGCTTTCAGGTTGATTCAGCAGAAGTGTGATCGTGTGGAGTGTGTTTTGTTGGCTGGTCTAGTAGTGGCAGGATCAATAGTCACGAGATCAGACCTTCAGGGGTGACCTATGCTATTCATGATTTGTCAACACAATTGCTGTATCATCTCTGCATTGCCCACACAGGCTGTTAAAAAGCCCTTGGCTCCATGCAGTTATTTCCTTATCTTGAATAGCTGCTACTGTACTTAGACTTTAGAAGGAAACATCCTAGAAATCTCCCTGGAATAACCCTTGGAATAACTCTGATGGGTGGCAGCATCCTGTATTTATTAGCACCATTTGTAGAGTTCAATGAGAAGCAGAGAGCTCCTGGATGAAGCTATTTGCAAACACTACACCTAGATAAAGGACAACACAGCCCCACAGAGTAATGAACCCTGCATCCAGCCCACCCATCTTTAAGCACCTAAGAGTAAACCTGTGCTGTCAAAGAAAGAGTGCCAAAAATCAAGCTGAAGCACTGGACCTATCTGGTTTGCACTGCTGGTTAGTTCTTTCTCCCTCTGGGTTTGTTTTGTGCCATTCCAGCTAGCTCTCCCCAAGAAACATCTGCTACAGAGAAGGCCAAGTCCAAACTGTGAAAATGGGTTAGTAACTGATAACTGATTTAGCAGTACAGACAGTTTACTTTACCCACTCAAGTTAGGCACATGGTCACCCATGCTGTCCACTATAGCCAACAACAACTTCCAAATTCTAGGATCTGAGTTACTGTCTGATAGTTCCTTCTCCACTGACAAAAGATATGAATGTACTTTACTAACCTACATACCTAAGTTAAGCACAGGAACTCATAGCTTCCTACAATCTGGCATTCATCATTTTGTTAGGAATACACTGGCAAAAATTAGATTGGTATCTCCCCATTTTGCTAATGGATGTTCATCAAAAGTATACGCTGCAAATTCCCTGGAGTGGACACGCAATCAGCTGCCAGCAGTGTTACAAATTTTGTGTCTTATGATAAGCATAAGGAAGAAGTTCTTAAATATAAGTGTATGAGCAGAACCAGTGCAAGGGACAGTAGAAAACACTTGCAAAATTTCTGGGGAAGCATGTAAGATATACACTTTCTTCCTGAGGCAGTTCACTGTGTACCAGCATCATCCAAGAGGAAGTGGCTGCTGTCTGCTCTTCTCAGAACTGTGAATCAAGAGTTAATCATCCTCCTGAAGTCACAAGGCATTATGCTGTGGTTTGAATGCCTCAGCTCAGAGACCTTTTATGAATCCTGGCTGCCAGTTAGCTAACTGCCTTTGCCTATTTCAAAGTCATTTGACCTGAGGAGTAACATTCAATGTAATTAGATTTATTGATTGTAAATGCAGGGTTTGTAGGATGTATGCATCACTATTTCTTTTTCTTTTTGTAACAAAAAATACAAAGTTATCTGAAAAAGAAATACTAACCTACTTATTATACTTGCTCTCTGGTTGCAATTACCTTGCCTCTTTTCCCAGTTCATTACTAAACCCTCATTTTGCAATGCTACTTTAATAAACCTCCGCTCTCTAGTTCCTTCTTAAAGCTTACCCCTTGTTCCTTTCTCCAGTCTCTATTATTACATGGCAATGATCATCAGGGTGGATAAAGGCAGTTGTCAGGTTCCAAGAAATATTTTATGTGCAGCTAGGCTCGTGTATATGCATGAAGCATTGGTGAATGAGTAAATTTCATTATCTTTTATGTTAGTACTGTCAGAAAACAGCTGAATGCTGCTTGAAAAAAAAAATAGGCAACAGCTCAGGAAAATCTATTAAAAGTATTGAACAGAGCTGGCTAGTGGAGATGCTGTGAATGCATGCACCTTGGCCCACTGGTTCTCACTACAAATGCTAGGTATTGTCCCTGGGAGGTACAGGGCTGGACTGCAGCTGGATGACTATGCTTTTGATAAATAAATATACGTCTTTGGAGAAGATTTTGGGTCTCAAGTAATAGGCAGAGGTCACATTCCCCTATCATTTTTCCCTGTTTGGGACCACCTACAAGAACATTTCTGCTTGATGATTACTCTTGTTTCTCCCCTGGTGAATCAAAATGTTAAAGCACTGCCCAGCTCCACAGATGGTGAACTTGGGTGCCTATATCTGAGCTGTACAAAGTCACATGTGGAGTCTGTGACTCAGCCGTACTTTCCTCTTCCACTGCCCACTTCCTCCACCCATCCAAATGAGGTGATTTCCCTAAAAAAAAACGGAAGCTGTGCTCTGCTAAACACTTCTCTCTGCCAGGTGTGTGTAGCTCTCACTATTGTAAATAAGAAATACGTGAGCCCTTCAAGGGAGGAAGAAATCCACTGAGGTTTTATCTCCAACTTGTTTTCCAAAACCCAAATTACTCTCTCTGTGTTTCATTACTGCACATTTTATCTGAAAATGAGATCATTTTGTCATTAGAGTCTTGCTTGGCAGTTCATTCCTTAGAAACACATATGTTCATTTTCATTTTTGGAAAAATAAAACCAGACAAATATACTTAACTTGAAAACAACCTTTCCTAGTTGTACCCTGGAACCAAAGGTTCATGCATCTCCTTAGTACCACAAAGTCAGCAGGACCCACAAACAGTGATCTGACTCCTGCTCCATGAGACAGACGCCCAGTAGAAAACAGGGCATTGAGACCTTCTCAGCAAGGTCCATGAACTGCACAACATGCTGCCCTCTGACTCTTCCCAAAATTAGATGATGCTAAATTAGCAGGGCAGCAATGGCAAATTTCACACCTAATCGTTTGCACTAGGTATCCAATACCCGTGTTGTCTTTTAGTTCTGCTTTTGAGCAATAGGAAGGTAAAATCTCTGCAGATTGGTGTTTCATATTCTTTCTGCACTGGTGAAAGGAAAAAGCATAGGAGCATCCAGACTGACAGATTTTTAACCAACAAGCACTATTTTTCCCTATAAAATAAAGCAACACTCTATCAAAACAAACATCCACTGTTAATCTTCATGCCAGGGCAAGGGGAATCACTAGAATGAGAAATAACAATTCAGGGAAGAGGCTAATTACATGTTTTTACATACTACTAGAAGGAGTTCAGATGCTCTAATATAAATAGCCCAGATTCTTCTTCTTTGTGTGCTTCCTTTCTAAGTTCGTATTCGACCCTGAATTCAGTCTGAGTAGAAAATGTTTTGGCAAGATTGCACAAAATAAATTAATTCTTAGAATTAATATTGTTTCAGAATTATTATTTTTTTTCTGTGTACAAAAAAAAAAAAAAAAAAAAGAAAAAAAAGAAAAGAAAAGAAAAGTCTTTCAGGATTAGCCCTCATAGTGAGATCTTCTACTCTGTGGTAATTAGTGATTCCAAGCCCCTGTGCTTCTACCCACACACATTGCAAATGTTAACTTCATGTTAACCCAAGAGACTTTGTCCAGCCCAGATGCTGGGTAACGACAGCTGCTTCTTGCAAGGCAAGAACACAAAAGAAGTCTATTACAGGATGAATTGTTGCTAAGTCTCTCTCAGCTCTCTCCACAGTCAGAGGATGGTATTTTAAACACCATGCTTTGCCTGAGACCTTTGAATAGTGCTTGGTACTGCACTCTGTTTCAGTGTTGTATGTACCAGGTTTTCTCACAAAGGAGAAAGCAACAGGACAGCCCAGGTCAGGCAGGGAGAACATCTCTTCAGCTGGAGCTCAGAAGCCATGGGGAGTCCTCTGCTGATACAAACATCAGTGTGCTTCCCAAGGGCTGCTCAGCAATTTGCCCAGAAAACTCAGGAATTCAGGTATCAAGTATCGTTCAGTATCACTTTAGCATTTCAGTTAGTGCTACACAGGTTTTTTTTAGGGAGAAAAAAAATGCATGGCATTCTTACTAATTGTTTTAGGATAACAAACCTCTCACTCATGGGCATGCCCTTCTTGAGAAGGAGAGTTATATTAAACACTAATCCATGGAAACATACTTGGGTTCACATCTGTCTGGAAGCTTTAAGCTAACCCCAAAGTCTGATGAGTTGCAAATTTTAATGTGCACTTGGATTGTCTGGGCACCATGGTTCATGTTCATGAATGTAGACCTACAGTCACTCTTCCAGATGCTCGTGGAAAACCTTCTGTCTTGGGTAACCCACCTCTGCACCTCCAGCCTCAGCTTGAGCTGGTATGCCAGGCTGTGGTCTAGCAAGGCTGTATTGCACGTGTGTTGGGCATATGTATTGTATACGTTCTGTCCTGAGCGCTCACCTGAGACAGCAACGTTGTCACCTGAGATCTGCCAGAGCCCTATGCTATAGTTTTCCCTTTCTTCTCCCACCTGTGATTTGTCCCAAATGTTTTTTTTAGGTAATGAGGTATCCGGGCACATCAGTTTGCCTGCAGCTTCTAGGTTCCATCAAGATATTAATAATAAATCTTCAAACATCCTTGAGGGTTATGTCTAAAAACAAACCACTGGTCTTTCTTGTTCTGCCCTTATGGAATTTCCTGTTTTTCTTCATTTTGTGCCTCATGAAACCACTCAGACCTTTAGTCTGTAGGTCTCTTCTGGAGAGATGTAGTGAGATCTCTACGTGGGCAACTTAAGCAGGAGATACAACCCAGCCACAACCCCACAACCTCAACTGTCAGCTAAAGCCAGTAAAATTACAGATGACCAAAAAAGCAGGAGTTAAACCAGTGTTAATAATACATTTCTGTGTCTTCTGATTTTGTTTTTTCATGCTTACTTTAAAACAAAGCTCAGAACAAAACCAGCTGCTGTGAATAAGTGAAGTGAAAACATTGAATGTAATGTTATCCTGGAGAACACAAATATTGCGAAACTACTTATGAGAAAGCCCTTATTTTGCAATATGCTTGTTTTCCTAGACAGGCTCTTGCTCAATCGGTGTATGTCCAACCGGCTAGCAAATTTCTTTATGATCTTCCTAAAATGGAGGTAAGTGCTGGGTTTCATGGATTTTAGCTTTTAATGGTAACAATTAACAAATCCTTCCTACTAGGTAAGGAGCAATCACAGGGTTGTAAAAGCAATCTTGTCTGCTTAAATATTCTAATATTTCACACACGCCTGCACACCAGATTTTTGGGTATCTGTGTTAGCCTCCAGTTTGCAACAGGATCTAGTATCATTGCACACTCAGCAAGGGAAGCTCTTCCCTGAAGTGTTCAGTCTGCGTTCAGTAGTTCTTCCATGGGCAGGGAGGTAGTTATTCAGAAGAGGAGAGGAGGTAAGTGAGAGAAGTTGTGAACTCAGGAGGCAGAAGAACAAGCAGCAAAGCAAGAATGAGTGTAAAGAGCAGTGAATGGACATGTCATGCTGGGAAAGGGGAGGGTAAACTCTCCTGACTCCTTTTGCAGGTAACCAAAGAAGTGATACGATCACTTGACACTTGCCTGACATTTCTTTGGACAGAAGTGTTATTTATTGTTGTAAACTGAAGCTGTGTTCAATCCTTTCCACTATAAATGATCTTTGGAGAGTTCAGAGCAGGGACTGCACTTTGCCTCTCCCGTGAATGGGGGAGGACAACCTTGTAGCAGAAATATCGCCCCAGAGCTGGGGGAGATCTGGGCACTATTTGCAAAACGGCTGCAGTTTCACAGTTGCCGATGCTGCTAATCTCAGTACAAACCTCCCAGCTGGGGTTTCTTTCTTCCTCTTACAACTGTATCACATGGAGGTTTCACCTTTCCTTTCTCAAATGCACAAAGCTGCTGGCACTCACCGTCACACAGAAAACCCCGTCAGTGTGGACCTTACAATGTCCCCTCCACCCCAAGGCCTCAGGCCAAGCAAGAAGCCAAGCAGCACACACAAGATAATCCCGCCAGGCTGACAGGACACACCAGAAAACAGAGGCATTTGTGCTGACCACGTCTCTGCTCTCTTCTGATAATTACAGGGCACCGTATTTCAACTGAACCTTAGCTGAAAACTTAGCAGACCGAGCCCAACTGCATCCTTCCGGAGAGCTGTGCTTCAGGAGCAGGATGGACTCCTCGCTGCCCAGAAAGGGGAGAGAGAAGTGCCGGCAGTCCAGGCGTACATCAGGGTGTTTGCTGGCTCCATTCCCATCACTGGAGAAAGCTCTCTCCTGCCCAAGGGATGCCACCAGTGAAGGAGGGCTGATTGCTTTCCCATGTCCTCAGGCTATTTCAGGGCTGTTTAAAACTCACAAGACCTCTCACAGTCTCTTTCTGCATCCAACCTACCCCTGTACCATGGATATTGGGGAAAGAGACGACTTCAGTCAAGCATCACATGCCCCATGCATTTGTTGGAGGCTAAATAGTATGGTTTCATTGCCCCCTTAGAGCATTGCAGAAAGACACAGGACAGGGCTTTCCCTGTGGTGTCATCATGAAAACAGAGCCAAGGTCCTCACAGGGGTGCACGGTATGAGGACTAGAGACAACAGGAGATATTCAGACTGGATATTAGAAGAAGTTATTTTTCACTATGAGGACAGCTGGGCAGTGGAGAGAGGCACAGAGAGTTTCTGCACTCTGTCCTTGGAGGTTCTCCAGACCCAACTGGATAAAGCCCTCAGCAAGCTGACCTCATTCATAGCTGATCTGGCTTTGGCCAGGACGTTGGAACAGAGATGCCTGAAGTCCTTCCCAATCTGAATCATCCCATGATCCTACACACTTTGGACCTCTTCCTCTGCAGAGGAATGGAAAAGAAGTCCCCAGGTGCTGCTCATTAAAGCCTGAGATCTTCCCACTCTATGCTGTTGCTCAGGAAGATGAGCTTCCCTGTGCAGGGACTTTTTCTCATACTCCTGCAGGAACCTGCTGTTAGAGACTTTCCTCTCAACCTAAAGAAGGCAATGGAGGCCACGGTGTTGAAGCAGAAAGCTGAGTAACTCCCTGCTTACATATATTTTGTCTAATATATTTGGGAAGGAAGGGAGAACGAGGAGAAGCCAACTTAGTCCAAGCCTTCACAACCCCTAGAGTCAGTAACTTCAGCAGGTATCTGCAGAAGATTTCAAAGGAAGGAGAGAAGAAGGGGAGGATAACCTCTCCTTGTTTTCTGTGTATCCCTAGAAAGATTGTTCCCACAAATGGCCGAGGATTTGGGCCACAACTGCAAAAAAGTACAGATGCATCCTTACACATATGAGAACACAAGTACAGTTCTGAGGTGGTGAACATTTGTCTGTTTGGTAGGAAGGTACTTCCCTGTATGCACATAATTTGTGAGCAGAGCTTGACTTCTCTTTAAAGTTATCTCATCCATAAATGTGTCATGAAAACAGTGCAAAACCCAGTGAGGTAAACCAAAGAAAGCTTCAAATGTCCATTTCTGAAACACACTCTATCAGGCCTTGCATCATTTTAAGGGAGAAACTACATCTGTTGGATATGTTCTTCCAGTCACTGTACTGGATCAGACAATCAGACAGCCAGTCCATCTTCTGAGGTCATTTAACTTTTCTACTCCATCTAGAAAAGATTGTCCCCATTGCTGTATATGTGCTGTGCTGAGAAATGAGACACCTGATTTTAAAGTAAGATTCGATAACTTCAGTAAGGTCATGGGAGCAGAGGTGAAAAGGCAGCCTTCACCTGCTGCAGAGTGGAGCAGTGTGATTACCAGCTGTACTGGTTTTGGCTGGAATAGAGTTAATTTTCTTCATTGTAGCTATGGGGCTATGTTTTGGATTTGTGTTCGACACAGTGTTGATAACACAGGGATGTTTTTGTTACTGCTGAGCAGTGCTTACACAGAGTCAAAGGCTTTTCTGCTTCTCACACCACCCCACCAGTGAGGAGGCTGGGGGTGCACAAGAGGTTGGAAGGGGGCACAGCTATCCAAAGGGATATTCCAGACCGTACAACGTTGTGCCCAGCATACAAAGTAGGGGGAAGAAGAAGGAAGGGGGGAATGTTTGGCGTGATGGTGTTTGTCTTCCCAAGTAACCGTTATGTGTGATGGAGCCCTGCTTTCCTGGAGATGGCTGAACACCTGCCTGCCAATGGGAAGTAGTGAATTAATTCTTTGTCTTGCTCTGCTTGCATGCACGGCTTATGCTTTACCTATTAAACTGTCTTTATCTCAGCCCACAAGTTTTCTCACTTTTACTCTTCTTATTCTCTCCCCCATCCTACAGGGAGAGGGTGACGAAGCGGCTGAGTGGTGCCTTTAATGTCTGGGGTTAAACCATGACACCAGCCCTGTACCTGGGCCAGCTGAAGTGTCCTGTATGCCTGACCCCTGTGCTGGCTCATGGTTGATGTCAAGGAGAAGGAGTCTGAGATGGTGACAACACTTCAGGCTGAATGTTCCTGAGTATCTTTGTTGTATGTGAAGCACTGTTTTGTTGGTACCTCCTTGAACAGGTGCTGATACTACCTTCAGCAGGTGCTAATGAGTATTTAGCAGGTAAGAGGACACAAGAGGTTTTCTCTCTCAATCTGAGGAGCGTTAGCTTTATTCCAAATTATTCGAAATAACATCAAAATCTGAAAGTGCCCTTTCAACAGGAATTCAGTGCCACAAAAGGAAGTTGTTTTCACGTGCTTTGAGGGGGGCTTTTTGAGAATTATTGTGGTCTACCTGGGGAGAATGATAACAATTCCTACTACTTCGGTGACCAGGAAACCAGAGGGGGTTTTGGTATATACAGTGCAAAACCAGAAGTGATGTCCCTATCATTTAGGTAAGGCTTGGTTTCGTCAGTGTTCGAAACAAAAATCCCCATGCTTAGTAAAATAGTGTCAGTGCTCAGAAAGGGACATTTTCCACCGCTGTACTCGTGTGTGCCAAAATCTGTTGTGACCTTGCAATTACCATACTGAAGCCATCATCATTTAGGTAACTATGAATCAAGTGATATTTGATGCAAGCCTGGAAGATGTTCTCTCCAGTGTCTTTCCCAGGTTTCTGAGATGGTAATTCCTTTGGGATTGCATTAATGTATTGTGCATTTTTAACTTCTCACGCAAAGTGTCTGTGTACTGTGAGGCAGAGTGAGAAGATGGATTTATGCTGTCTCTTAAATAGATCAGCCAGACCCTGCTCCTGATTGTAGCTTCATGTATCTGTTTATACTCATGTGAAACAGAGGTCAGATGCA
Organism: Pterocles gutturalis; assembly: GCF_000699245.1. Taxonomy (NCBI): domain Eukaryota; kingdom Metazoa; phylum Chordata; class Aves; order Pterocliformes; family Pteroclidae; genus Pterocles; species Pterocles gutturalis. The sequence goes on from NW_010098780.1 coordinate 15,251, forward strand.
AAGAAAATGTACTAGGGTATGGCTCAGTGCTTCAGGCCTCATTCCTCTCCTCCCATCTCAACACTACTGTCTTAGAAACTGTGGCTAGTGTGAATAAATGTAACCTCCCTGTGAAAGCATCATTGCGCACAACTCCAGAGGACACTGTGGGGTTTCCACTATGTGATGCCAAGCAAAGTCTCTTCTGAATGTGGATCAGCACAAGAACATTATCACTATGAAAATAATAAGGTCTGCACAGCTAAAAGCTGGAGAAAATGTGGATTTTCAGCTTGCAGAAGCCTCCTTTTTGTGCTTTGGCATTTGCAAACTTGTATGAGTTTACCCAATGAACTAACTGCATTAAATAATGCATTGCTTATAGTGCAACAGCACCTAGGAGTTGTAGCACTCTACAGGGGGTAGTTCCTGTACAAAAACAGAATAAAGAGACAATTCCTAACCCTTGTGCTCTGTCCCCATGATTATCCACATGCTAGACAAGACAATAACTAGAGACCACAGACGGGGAGTACAAACAAAGACATAGTGAGAAACTAGCCTCAGCTTCTTGCCCAAAGTGGTGTGAAGCAATCTAAAGGTTAATGCAGGAGAGCCCTGCAGCTGTGTAATAGGTCTGATATTGCTTCCAATAAAGTAAAAATTGCTTGCAAGAGGGAACAAGCAGAGGAGAATCAAAGTGGAAATGAGAAGGGGAAAACTGAGAACAGCAAGATGAAAAAAAAAATCAGAAAACAAAATACACTGGGCAACAGAGGGAGAAAAAATAGAGATGGTAGGTTTATAATTTTGAGGCTCCGATGATGCTGTGACATGTGACTCCAACCGCTGTCAGAAAATTGCTTGTAAAAAAACACTAATTTTTGCCTCTGTTTCTAAAAAAATGAATGCAAAAAAGACAGAGAAGGTCTAGTTCAGTGTGGGCGGTCCATGTGTTTTGCGGTGATTAAGACACATCTGCGGCAGTAAAGACAAGTGAGGGTTCACGGCATCTCCCCCTGCTCTCGAGATGGTACCAGTTCCACCTGTGTGAACTGGCTGGCACTTGACAAGAGTTGAAGAAGAGGCTCGAATTTGGAGCCCTGGAGCCTCCTTTGCTCCATCGCTGCCCCCTCCTCCTCTGACTAATTAAGACTGTTGATTTTAACCGTTAGGCTTTTTGTGCTTGTGTGCTGCATTTTGTGTTTATGACAACTTCAGTCAGAGCAAACCACCTTTGTCTCCTGTTAGTTGTCTCACACCATAAAATGCAGGTGTGCCAATGCGGGTGTTCCAATCCAGAGGATCATAAGACAACTCACTCTTGTAATTTTGCATTTAAAAGAAGTCAAAGCATCCTTGTTCATGCAGATGAAAACCTTGTGTGTTTGTGCTTCTAAGCATCTTGGACATAACATTTTTGTTAACAACTTTTTAGAAAATTACATTTGAAGATTATGGAACATTTACATTTTTTCTAAGAAAAATGAATGAATATGCACTGAATGGCTTGCTGCAAGTTTTTCAAATGTATTCATAGCTAAAAGTCTCATGTTTAAAGATGAGACAGACTCAAGACAACTAACTCAATGGCTTTATAGATTAAAATCAGAAGCAGCAGCTTCTGACACTCAATCTATTCTATTAAAGCCAACACTAACTCAGTTAAGATTTTCTCTGAAGAGAAACTTTGGTCTCTTTAAAGAAAGAAAATGATCAGCTATTAAATAACAGAAATGAACAACCTAGCATTGTTATCTTCTTAGTTCAGCATCATTCAGAAAATAGGCAATTTTAAACCTGGTGGCGTATGTTACTGTGATTTCATCAGGTTCCCACTGTGGGCAATAGTGGGAACAGAAAGAGGGTCCTTCAAATAGCAATTCAAAACAGGAGTCTAAATTAGGCTCCGTAAAGTACTCTTAATATGTTTTATATACATGTCTACTTATTCTTGCAGAATTGTAGGACTGGAGATGTACCTCCAGGTCACTGAGCTCAGTCCTGGCTGTGCCAAACCCAGCACCCTGTAATCCTGCACTCTGCTCCACCCTAAGGGCACTCCCAGTTTTCTCCCCTCCTTTGGGATAACCCAGCTGCTTCCAAGTTAGGAGCTGCCTTTTGATTTACAAACTGAGTTTTGACCTGGCCAGTATGCACCCATCTGCTGCTCTGCCAGCAGCCATTTGGCTTCACATTACACCCGTCCTGGTCTCTGGTGTCACTTCCCCCAGTGCATGGACAGGCAGCAGTGGTGTGTCCCGCATTTCATAATTGCCTGGATGCAAGGACTGAATGGCAGAGCTGATAACAAACTTCTTTATCTCCTTTAAATGGAGACAACCAAAGTGCACTTGCAAAACCTGCAATTTGGATTGAAGTCTGATTGCATCTGTGTCTCAAATGAGCTGAGGAACAGCCCCAGATAAAAAGCTTTTTAATTTCATATGTAAAACAAGGTGAAAGGGTCCAAAACAGACTCCATTTTTTCTGTGGCCCCAGTGTCGAAGAAGTAAAAACCAATTAGAGACTGAAGTTGGTGATAAACAAGAAGGCAATTAGAGAAGTTTTTTGGGAGAAAACATGACATTTTCTTGCTCTCAACCTTCAGGTTTGATTGAAAAATGGAACGTTCTGGGTTGGCAGCATTTCAAAAAAAATGCAGCAAACATGACAAGCTCTTGACACCCTTTAAAATGCATCAGATTTATGCACTCCACAAGGCAGCCTGGAGTGACAAGTGAAGAAATAAAAGGGGAAAAGGAAAAAAAAAAAAAAAAAAGGAAAAGCATCCAGTGTTTGTTTTCAAAACTCAGGGTGGAAAAGCAACAATGAATATTTGGCATGTGCACACGGTTCTTTGGTACACACAGAGTTTAACTGGCATTTGGCTTTGAGGTCACACCACACAGCTGTATATGTGTGTATTCACCCCATGCAGCCCCATTTTAAAACTAGGCAGGGCTTCGTCTGAGTTATAGATAGTAATAATAGAAAGGATGTCCACTAAGCACTTAAAATTGCAAATACCCTTTGGTTTTTCATTCTTTCTCAAATAGGAGCATATCTGCTATCGTTTCTCATGGTCTGCAGGCAGCAACAAACAGCAAAAAACAGAGACGCGTTGGTATTTGAGTGAGAGTTTACCTGGTCTGGTCTCTGTTTAGCAGCTGATAAAGCACAGAATGACTTATGGGTGCCCTCAGTTCACCAGCTCCTACCAGGCAGTAGTAAGTCCTTGCTGTACTGAACATGTCTTTGTCACCAATTTCTGCGGGAGCTCACCCAGGCGGGACAAGCACCAGTAACAGCCTCCTGGATGATTCAAGCTCCCAGAAGTCACACAGGTGCAGGCATAGAGGACCCATGTGCTACAACCAAACTTTGCATCACTGTGATTGAAGCAGTGTTCCACTCCACGGCACAAAACTGATTTGGTTTTGCAACAGGCAGCAGAGCACCCTTCCAGATTTGGGACATAAACCCCCCCTCAGGACAGCACTGAATGAATGATCTTTTTATCTAGAATAGGCAGACCCTTGTGCAAACCAGTGCTTTAAGGCAACTGCTGACTTGCACCTCAGCATACGAAAATGTGCCAGAAGCCTGGGAGAAGTGGGTTAGATCATGAATTAATTAGTTCCATTATGGAGTGCAGTTCAGCACTCCAACAAATCTGCTGCTGTGACTATAGCGAAAGAGATGCTGCCATTGCCCCCCTCCAGCCCTCACCTGCCTCTCTCCTGCCTTACATCGGACCCAGCGATTGCCTAGATGCAGGTTCAGTGAGCTGATGCAACAGAAAAATATTCCTTTTTTGGGAAAGCATGCTAGATTTTTTTGTCTGATCACCTTGCTCACCTGTGACTGCTCAGTCTCTGGCTTTGATGCCACAAAAGCACCTGCTGGGCCCAGTGGAAGAGGGAGGAAGGAAGAAGCAGAGCAACACCATTCTTTGCAACGGCAGCCTGCAATTACACCAGCTAAAGTATGACATTAAACTGCAAACTAACACCAGGAAAGGGAAATGAGTTATAATTTTAACTGTTTACCTATTTTAAAGTCAACTGGAAAGCCTAAGTATAATGGATTTTCTTGGAGATTTTTTATTATTGTTTTATTTCAACATGATACATCTGTACTGCTATAATGATTTCTACTTTTCACGGCCATCCAATTTCCCACCTAACCCACACATTGTAACATCAACTTGCAGGACATTAGATTAATTTAACTCCTCTAACCTCCTCTGTAGACAGACCCCTAACTCCTCTGTCTTTTTTTTTTCCCCCCAGTTCTTAACAGTGAAAATAATAGTGTTTACCTATGGGGTTGTGTAGATAACTAATTATTTCAGGTTTATAAAACCCGTTACCCTTTGAAGATTAAAATGCTCATACATACCAAGCACTCAAACAGAAAAGCTTTTTGTGTTTGAGATGTGATGGTTCTGAAAAAATGGCATTTCCCTTCAGTGAAAGCAACTCTGAGAAGGTCGCTTTAATTTAATGATCTTCTTCACCTTCTTTCATTGAAACACACAGCTGGAAGGCTCTCGAAAAGGTCACCAGCCACTCAGTACCAGCTTACATCTTCCAGTACCATCTGGACGTGCTCTGGGGAGACGTTTCTGCACTCTCAGCAGCTCAGCCATCTCTTTCTGGGAGTGGCTGCACCAAACTGGACCCAATCATCCAACTGCCACATCCTTGATTCCTTGATGCTGTAATATTCTACAGATTTAAATACCTGAAAGAAAGAAGATTTTAAAGTCAAGTTTCTCTATATTAAAACTAACTGAGCTCCCAGCAGTTTTGAAGGTAATGGGATTTTCATGTTGCTTTTAATTACAGCTATATTTCCTAATTGGAACATTAGCTGGATATTTTAATAGTGTCTTAATCAGCATGGAATTAGCATTGTTATTCTAATAGTCATTATGATGACAAAAATAACAGTTTCCAGGAAGCCTCCCCCCAAATTTCCTAACTTTCTAAACAGGAGGGCAAATTCAACACCATTTAAATTAAGAAATGGTTTTTTTTCCACGAACAAGGGATTTATATTTGTATGCACACACAGACACATACACACAGGCTATGTAGTCAAGTATTCTGTGTATCATCTTTCACAAAAAGTTGGCAGAAAAAATAAGTCACCAGTGGACAAAAGCCAGCCAAACAAACTGAAAGGTGATATTTATATTTTACTTACAGGATCAGATTCCACTACGATTTCCAACCTTGCAGTGTGCAGTAGGAAAAAACAGCCTCCACCAACATCCTTCTACAATTTGGATGCTTCAGCATCAATTGCAGTGAACAGAGTTTCTTTTTCCCTAGCTTCAGCCCTGCTTCAGCAAGATGGTCTTCCAGGTGGACCAGCACAATTGGTTTGGAGATGTGCTAAGACCCTTTTTGGTGAAGTGATCTGAGTTAAAGTTATCTTCACATTCCCCTTTCTCCCCTCCTATTTTTGCAGGATTTTTATTCAGCTGTATAATTTTCCCAGTGCATTTTACTCTGTCGTGCTGCAGACAGGTGAACAGGTGTGTCAGTGTATCTGGGAGGAATGATGCTCTCAGTCAGAGAATCCACCAGATGATTAAAACACAGGCTCAGTCTGTGCTTAAATCCCACCCTAGAGCTATTTATTATTGCTATGATTATTGTTACTTAGGCTTTGGACTTAGGCCACCTTTTTGACCACTAGAGACAACAAAGAAAATCTTAAAAGAACACTGAAATAATTTGAGGAAACACACTGGCTGTTTCTAAAAAGAATAATTTAAATAGAATTCTTCCATATTGCTTTTGTTTGATTTATTATTAATTCCTGCATTTGAATAAATCATGAACTACCTTCCCCAAAAAAAACCCAAAACCAGCTTTCTGAAAAACCGTGTTCTTTCCCAGACAGCTACAAGCCTCAGTTGTGAATTTAGATCTCCTAGGAAAAGTGCTGTACATTGATTGAGCTGTACATACACACTTGAGCCTGTTCACAAAATTAATTCCCAGGATTGCTATCAACTGTTTGAGCTGTTCCATATAACAAGTGTCTTCCCTTAAAAAAATCTCAAGTTTATAGGTGCAACAAATTAATACATATTAGCTACCCCCCTCCTAAAAACCTCCAGAAGCAACGCTCTGCGGTTTCACTGTGAGGTAAACAGGATGAGTTCAATCATGCATAAAAGCATATAGTGCTAAGCTGGTTTAAGTACCCTGCAATAAAAAAAAAGGGTCAGATTTTGTAGTGAGATAATGATCATGTATGAATTAATGCTCTGAAAAATAAGTCTTTGACTACAGCTCTTCAGTTTTTAGAGGCATGTAATTAGGACACTGCTCTTGCCGAGAGTCATCTGCAGAACTGCAACGACTGACTCAGTAAGGAGTTAATTTCAGAGCCTGCACAGGACCATAAAAATTATTGTATTCTTGCACCTTTCCAAAGCAGGCAAAGGAAAAGGCAGTCCTCAGATATGCTTAGGTTCTGTATTTTTTTAAATTCATTCCAATGATACTGTGCTAACAGCTTCATCAGCAGTAGGGGTGATGATACGCATATAAAAATGCAGCAGGATTTCTAAAGAAATATTTATTTATTAGATACACCTGAAATAAGTGGACAGCTTTTGTGCACAAGGATATTTTTTTTTCAATTCAGTTTTCCCTAAAATCGGTTTTTTGTGAAGCGCTTCAGGCACGTAATCTTTTTGTTGCCTCCTTTAAAGTTGTGGATGGCTCATTACCACTCAGGTCATGGTTAGCTCCCAGACTGGGGAACTGACCTGACTGAATAACAACCACTCTTAGGGTTTTTGCTACCAAGATTATTTTCAGCCAGATCATTTCCTCACATCTCTTCACCATACTGTCACACACCACTTCTACTTGTACAGGCAGTGACAGGTCCAAGTGGACAGGATGGGGACAAGCTAGAAATAAATGCATTATTTGTCATTATCTGCCAAAATGCTGTTTATAAGCATTCGACATGTGGTCAGCTTAATCTTCACATCTGTTGTCATAGAAGGAAAATCTCCCTTTTTTCACATGCAACTGCTGATGGCTGTGCGAATCCAGGCTAGGTCTGGTGAGCACTGGATCCTCTGCTGAGCTGATTCAACCCATGAACCCAGCAGAAAGCTATTCACTTTGTGGAGGCTTTTGACTGTTTATTTTTGAGGGATTCTCCCCCTCCCATGATAGTGACTTCAATTACCTTACTAAAGAGACCAGTGCATACCATAGCTAGCAGGAGGTTACTGCCCAACCACTCCCCTTGGGGACGATAAACCATTGACTTGGCCCCTCCTTGTGTGACTTTGCCCTCAGTCTCAGAGTTTTGTAAAATACTGATAAAACACTGTTTGGGGAGGTTTTAGGACAGATTTGATAACATTCTGGCTTCAAAAGAGCAAGTTGCATCTTACCTGAGTATAATGATAAAGGAGAAGTCTGTCACCAAACACAGAGGGTGTCCCGTGTGTCTCACACACAGAGTGCTACTCATTCAGGGATGTATTTCACTGACAAACCCAAGCAAGCCAGTGCTTGTGAGCCAGGGAGGATTTTTTCCATGGCATTAATTAACTCAGGATTACTATTGGTGACAAGGTCCAGGGAGTTTTTACCTTGCTCGAACATGTAAAATGAACTACAGCTGAAAGGCAGAACCAGAGTGAACTCAACAGGCCAGACTGAACTTAAACCACCTCTGCCTGGTCTCAGCACCTGTTTTACAACCCCATTATGGAAAATAAACCTTATTTGTGATAATCAATTGTGACTCTAAAGCAGTTACAGAGAAACCCATACGGTTTTGTGCAATGACAGCCTGCAGCGGCTACAAACTGAAACTGAAAATTGAGGTTCAAAGCACAGAACAAACGCAAAGAGGCAGGAACGCCCATCCGACGTCATGGGGACGAGATGAAGATACCACGGGCCTTTTGTGCTCCTGCATGTAAAACATGAAGAACTGTAACACAGACATTTTCCTAAGGTCACTGAGAACTTTTAGGTTGCTTTCAAAAGTGTGGACTCCCCCCAAAAAAAATCTCGTTAGTTAAGAAAGGAGACAGGATGATGCAGTGAAGCCACATCTCATTAGACAGGATGGATCAGGAATGCACTCATATGGTAAGTCCAGCGAAATATAGCTGCCTTTGGGGAAAAAAAAAAAAAAGCTAGAGCTCTATTTTTTAATGCCCATAACACCACTACTGGCCAACACAGTCTTAGTGAACCGAAACACCATTTATTTTCTTGTCTGTAACATGGAGGAAATTCTGCTTTTCCTGCCAAATCAGTGCTTCAGGATCCTTAAAAGACTGTCCTGAACCATGTGCAATATGTTTTATGTCTTTGTCAGCCTGAGTAAGAGCGTCTACTAGTTGGTTGTTCTAAGAATCAGCAACAAAATGTCAAATTAATCCTTTCCCAAAAGGCTGAGAAGATGGCATAAAAGCAAAGTGATGGCCATAAAATAATGTATTACTTATAGCAGTTAAAATTTACTGATGTAATTCCTAATCTCCTGTTTTAAATCAATAAAAAAAAAAAAATAAGACACTTCTAGTTTAAACCTAGCTTAGTTCAGTGGAGACACCTCCACCCCTCAACAACACCCATCCTCTGTACATGGCCTGGGTGCTGGACTTGCAAGATTTTGCATGTCAATGAAACCTCAGTTTTCGGGGGAAATTTTCTGCACTTTTTGCTGACTGCTGCTGCTGCGTACAAAGGCTCTCAAAGGGAGCGCCGGTTTTTGGGGTCTACACCCCACGCAGGACAGGTGCCGCATGGTTTCCTGGCCGTGACGGCTGCTGTGGAAACTCTGAGTCACTCTGTGACACTAAACCCATGTGGACGAGAGTCCCCACAGCTGCAAGGCCGTCTCCTGAACCAGGGTCCAACCCCCCGGCCTGCCCTTCTCTTGGGGGGAATTGGGCAGCAGGGCAGGGGCTGTGGGCAGGAGGCTGCCCTTTGCAGGGAGAGCTGCCCTTGGGGAGGCAGATGGGCTTTGGGGGGGAGGGTGGCCTTCGGGGAGCGAAGGATGTCTGCGGGGGTGAGGGATGCCTCTTGGTGAGGAGCATGCCCGTTGGGGAGGAGGATGCCCTTTGCAGGAGAGGACGACCTTTGGGAAGGACACCCTCTGGGGAGAAGGACACCCTCGGGGGGCAAGGAC
>NW_010098781.1:0-982 GCF_000699245.1 Pterocles gutturalis
CAACTCTCTCAGCCTGTCCTCGCACCGGACATCCTTGGCACCTTGCCCACACCATGGCCAAAGGGCTGAGGGCAGCAAGGCAGCACATGCCGGCACCCCAGACCAGGACCAGGATATTCCCAAAGCTGGGGCAGAAGCAGCAGCAGCAGGCGGGATAGCATCCAGAGGAGCTTTGGTTTGTTTATCTGTCCTGCAGCAAACTCGGTTTGCTGCATTAATCCCCATCTGGAAATAATTCAGAGGAATCCTCCAGCCCAGCCCAGCCCCGGAGCAGGACACAAACCTGCAGCCACGTGGAGCTGAAGCACCCGCTCATCCCACCAGCAGCTGCTGGCTGTATGGGGACCTGAATTTTTAGGGAGCCCTGTCCCAAAATACTCTTCCTCCCAGGGGTTGCATTGCCCACCGCCTGCAGCCATCTGGGATCAGGTAAGAAGTGCAAAAGTCATTGGGGAAAAAACAAAACAAAACAAAACAAAAAACAAAATACAAAAACAAAAAAACAAACAAACAAAACCAAAAAAAAACCAACCCAACCAAACAAGCAAGGCCATTTCCAGCTTTCATGCTCAGAGAGCTCAGGAAGCTGCAAACCCATCTCAGCTCCTCTGCCTGCCGGCACATGGCAGCAGAGATGTCCCCAGTGTCCTGCCTGCCAGGGACACCGTGCCCGGCCTCACTCCTGTTTTCCCACCTTGCCTGGCCGCCGCTGCAATTGCAAGCTGGGGACCCTTCGGGGTCCTGCCCCCCAGCAGTGCCACCACTGTCCCTTCACACGCTGACAGCGCTGGGCAGAGCGTGGGTCCCTGTCACTTCCCCCTTCTCTGGAGGGGGGGACCCAGCACCCTGCAGGAAGAGCCCCGGTCCCCATCTCCAGCCCGGGCTGCACCCACCAGCGCCCTGCTCCCCGCTGCCACGTCTCCTCCTGCAGTTTTGGTGAATGAAGCAGCTCGACCCCAGGGCCAGCACCCAGAGAGGCTGC
>NW_010098781.1:997-1474 GCF_000699245.1 Pterocles gutturalis
CTTCGGGGGCTGTGCCAACCCACAGAACCCTGCTGTGGCCAAGGGGTGGAAATTGGGGTGCCCAGCCAGCACACCAAGACCATTCCCAGAATGAACTGATGGAAAGGCGGATAAACTCCTTCAGAGCCTGGCCGGTGGCTGGGAGCAGTGGGGACATGAGCAGAGGGACACGGCAAGGGCCAGGCTTCACTGCTTGGGTCTGGTGCTGGGGAAACACAGCGGAGCAGGGTGGGAGCATGGGGACAGGGACCTGGGGCTGCGGACAGGGAGCCAGGGGCCTTTGTCACCCTCCACCACGGGAAAGCTGGAACCCAAGGTGCTGGGCTCAGCACAGTGCTGCTGGCATCTGTGTACAAAGCCATGCCGGGGTAGGGATGGGCCCTTCCCAAACTCTTCCCACCACCTGCCCGTGCAGGATTTCATAGAACCACAGAATCCCAGACTGGTTTGGGTTGGAAGGGACCTTAAATCCCATCC
>NW_010098781.1:1492-1863 GCF_000699245.1 Pterocles gutturalis
TCCAGTGCCCCCCCCTGCCATGGGCAGGGACACCTCCCACTAGCCCAGGTTGCCCAAAGCCTCATTTGGGAGAGATGAAGACAGAGGAGAAGGTGCTTTAAGATTCTGTGTCAGCTTTTATCCCGTCTGTGAAGGCTTCAATGTATTGCATGCTTCTATACGATTAGAGACCTGAGGCAGGCAGATGCCCACCCAGTGGAGTCCCCAAAAGCACCTCTGCCCTGGGGAACCCCTGCTGCTCCCCTCCCATGGCGGGAGCTCCCTAGGATGGGCTCTGCTGGGAACACCTCGGCTGTGACTTTTTCATGGCAGGTGACACCAAGTGGCAGAATTGTGCATGGGCACTGTGCAGGGGTGGGTGCTGTGCAGGG
>NW_010098782.1:0-21570 GCF_000699245.1 Pterocles gutturalis
GGGGGCGAGGCGAGGTGCGCTGCCAGGGGGGGGCTCGCCTCCCTCTCCCCTCAGGCCCGGAGTGAGGGGGAAAGGAGCCAGTCGGGTGCACAGGACACGGGCTGGGCTGAAAGGAAAAAGCGGGGCCGGTCCTGTGGTGGCTGTGGTGCTGTGCTGAGGTGACTGGGTGGTTCGGAGGCGGTCCGGGCCTGGGATTCAGGGCGGTACGGAGGTGGTGTGAGGTGTCTGACTGGAGTGAAAGGCCTGAGGGGGACAGGCTGCGAAGGTCATGGCTTCGGGGGGAGGGAGCTGGAAAATGGGGATCTGACACGAGGAAAGATACTTTGGAGAGGAAGTGTTTGTAAGCAGAGGGTGGCAGATGAAAGTTTCTATGTATGTGCTCCTTCATTTTTGTAGCAAGACTTCAGTGTCTGGAAGTCACAGTTACGGAGGAGGAGGCTGTGAGTTCGCTGCCATGGAGGAGTGCAGTGAGACTGGCAGGTGACCTGGCTGAAAATGGGGATCTGACACGAGGAAAGATACTTTGGAGAGGAAGTGTTTGTAAGCAGAGGGTGGCAGATGAAAGTTTCTATGTATGTGCTCCTTCATTTTTGTAGCAAGACTTCAGTGTCTGGAAGTCACAGTTACGGAGGAGGAGGCTGTGAGTTCGCTGCCATGGAGGAGTGCAGTGAGACTGGCAGGTGACCTGGCTGCTGGCTGATTGATCCCTTGGCTGATGGTTGTGTACTGGGGCAGGGGAGCTTGAGTGTCTTTGCAGAGATGGACAGTGTTTGTGATCCTTTTGGTCTATTGCATTCAGAGCAGAAAAGGAGAACCCCTCATCTTGAAATGTCTTTGTTTCCTGTTCAATCCAGAAAACTTGATTTGCCAGCTGCTGCTCTATCAGCAGCTCAGGAAAGAGATTTTGAGCTACAGGGTTATGGTTTTGAAGCTGCTCCAGAACAATTGAGAAGGCCACGAATTGTTCGAGTGGGACTGGTACAGAATAAAATTCCACTTCCCACAGACACAGCAGTGGCAGTCCAGGTACACAAACTGGGATCTGGGCTGTGTAAGTCCTGGATCGAGAAATAGCACACTTCAGTTGTTGATGTTAGAAACTCCATCATGAAATGTCTGCTGATTGTCTGGCAACATAGGACCTATCATTGTCTTAATACAATATGCTGTTAAGAGATTTCTATGACACATTCGCTTTTATTGTTTCTCAGAAACATCTTTTGTTGTGTTTACCTAGTGAATTGCCCAACCTGTTTGCAGTTTTTCCAAAGCTAAATATTTAGTGACTGATTTTGTACATTAAAATCCTTTGCCTGTATAATGAAACAGAAAATCATTTACCTGAAATCAAAAGAGATGGCAACCCATGGAAACCACAGGTGCAGGTCTTGTTTTAATTGAGAAATGTTCCATTATAGGAAAATCCATTAGAGTAAACACAGATTAAGAAAGCTGTGTTCATTATTCTTTGTACAGCAGTAAACCAAATTTTATTACGAGGTGACCATCTTCTCCTAACATCTTGGAGACAGAAGTACTGAGGTGACGTATATGGAAATAGTCTCCTAAAAGTAGCTTTAAAAAAGTAAAAGAAAATACCACATTTATAAATTCTGTATTTTTGTCCAGTGACAGGACAGAACATTTCTGAGGTTTTTGTTTTTTTTTTTTGAAAGATTGCCTGTCACAGGTACAAGTAATTAATTCAGTATATGGATCAAGTTTGTGGATTCTTTGTAGCATCTGTTAAAAAGACTGCTAGTTATAGTAATGATTTTGCCATGTAAATAAATTAACTATTTCTGTAAATCCGTCTACAGTTGTTGAGTTCATAGATCACTGTTGACTTGTGTGCTTTTTTTAATTGACGCTTGAAAGTATCAATGCAAAGGGCTACACCTATGCTTATCTTAGAAGTAGACTACTCAAGAAAAAAAGTACTTTGAAACAATATTTTTGACTAATTAATAAATGCTTTGATGTTTTTTCTTGGTAACAATCTACTTAGCTCTTAGGACAGAGGGATTGAGAAAATATGTGAGCAGGATTCAGAGATAATCAAGGAAATGGACTGTCCCTACCTCATATTTTAAGATTCTGAGTACTTTACTTTGAATTCATGTTCACTTAAACATCATTCCATAGATTGTTTACAATGAACAGCAAAATTATAATTTTTGCTGATTCTGTTAAGATTTTTACTTATTTGCAAGTCACTCAGCAGTGAGTGTATTTAAATGTTGTAACCGTGGAATTAGAATTCTATTGGATTGCTTTCTCTATTTTCAGCATCTAAATGCTTTTAAAAATCTGTATGTAACTCTTTCTATTATCAGTGCTTAGGAATGATAACTTATTGACTTATTCCCCCTGAAAGCAATGGGACTAAGTATAGAACAAGATAAATTTCATGTGAACAAAGCTTGTAAAAACAGTGAGAACATACAGCTTTTTTTATAGCGTGACACTTCTTGCAATCAGGTGGCTGCACTGTACAAACGAATTGAAGAGATTGTGGAAGTAGCTGCAATGTGTGGTGTCAACATCATTTGTTTCCAGGAGGCTTGGAGTGAGTATTTTCTGTGGTTCCTTCTAGGCTGTGAGAGGTCAAGTTCCTTCTGTTTTAACAGGTATCCTGTACTACAAGTATAGTTTGTAAGTAAACAGCAGAGATCTTCCAAGATAGAACAGTTGACTTTACTGATTTGCTTTCTAAAGTTAAAAACAAAGAGTCTTAGTTACCAGAACTGTATGGAAGATGGATGTGAAGTCTGTTACATTGATGACTGGTGTGTGCTGCAAGAGTTCTAGATGTAGGTGTGCTGCTTCTTTGTGTCATCCTTCGTGATCCTTTCCTGATTTTTTTTTTTCCTGAAACTTTAGGTTTTTTTCTAGACAGATGTTAAAATATAAAAATCTTTTTGCAATTAAAATAGAGTCTTTGAGGCTTAATAGAGGCCAAAACCAAAATGAAGGCTCAAATTGTGAAAACAGGTTAGTCACAGAAAGTGTATGCTAGTGACTGGGATTTATTTTGTATTTTTTCCTCTGATAAGGCTTCACTAAGTGCACTTCACTTCTGCTTTGCTCTGTGTGGGTCCAAAACTCTTTGCCCTTGCTAAAAATATTTTTAAATAGCTTTTGCCTTTAAACAAGGAAAACAGTTGAACCGTTCTTAAGTGTTTTAATTTTTGTATCTGTATTCATGCATGCAGTGTGTATTTCTTGACTGACATGAACACTTGTAAATTTTGTCTTCTGTTGGTGTTTTTCAGCCATGCCCTTTGCTTTTTGTACAAGGGAGAGGCTTCCTTGGACTGAGTTTGCCGAGTCAGCAGATAATGGACCGACAACAAAATTCTGTCAAGAGGTAAAAAAACCAACCAAGCAAAAAACCCCCACATCCAGCCTCCATTCCCAGCCCATAACTGTCACTGATTAGCATGGATTTCTTCTTTATGTACCAATCTTGTACCACTGAGAAAACTGAAGTAATCAAAAATAAATTTTCACCTTGCTTGATAAATATTATGATAGTCAATGAAGTAGAAATGGACAACAACTGCACTCAAGATTTATTTTTTTAAACTACTTTGCATTTATAGACTCCCTTTTATCACAGAAGGTATATGAAACTGCCCATTTAACTATTCCAGAATTTTACAAGAGAGGATGATTCTTCATATTGATATTTTTAATTGTAATTTAAAAGATGTTTCTTGCCTAGAACAGTTGAGCATTAAACAATGGTTGTGTGAAGGTATGATGATAAGAACAGCTAGCCTATTCTGAGTAGGGAACACTTTCACACAAGTCTTTTGTATTTCCCTCTGAAATGACACTAAATATAGGGGGCTTTTTATGGACCCAAGGAGATTTGTTATTGTCTGGCTCTTATTTTTCCAGAGGCTGTTGACTGCAATGGTGGCAGAGTTTATTTTTGTTTTCTGACAACTTTTTAGTAAGGAATTTAAGTTATTTTCTGAGTGATTGAAACAACAAAAGGCTGTTTTGATGTCAACTTTGCCTAGATATGCACTGACTTATTAAGCTGTTGTAGACAGCATATCTTTAGTCTGACCTAGGGCAAGTACATGTTGCTTCTTACTATGGAATTAATGACACTATGGAAGCTTGGTGAAATAAAAGAGAGAGAAGTGATTTGAAGAAAAACACAATGTGCTTGTAAACCAGCAGTGAGAAGTTGCTGTATTTCACCCTCACCCCTACGTTATTTAACATTTATAGTTAACACGTAATGCTATTTTACATTTCCCCTTTTTTTTTTCCTTTTTTTTTTTAAATAAGTGTTTTCAGTTAGCTGTGGTGTCTTTTGTTCTGTACGCTACGTGAGTTGTATACCAAAATGAAAGAATGGGGTGGGATCTATCTCCTCTTATACCTGGGAATAAATAGAGGTTGGCTTTGTAGTTTGACTATTGCTGTTAGGATGCTTTTTTTCCTGTTGTACCTTCCATTTCTAGTAGGAAGGTTTCAGGTAGAGAGGTCTCTGTGATGTATCTATCTTTGATTAAGAAACTGGCAATGTGGGCATGCCAGCGTGGGTTAAGTATTAGCCCTTGATAATGGTCAGAGTAATGTACCAGATTAAAACTTTTTAAAATCCTTTTTTATTAATAAAAAATTAAAATAATTACTGCAGGTTTGTATATAATACAAGAATTGTGTTCATTTGTATAGCTGGCAAAGAAATACAATATGGTTGTGGTATCTCCAATCCTGGAGCGAGATGAAATACATGGGGGAACTCTGTGGAATGCTGCAGTGGTCATTTCTAATTCTGGAGCTGTCCTTGGCAAAAGTAGGAAGAATCACATTCCAAGGATTGGAGATTTCAATGAGGTAAGATGCAGTATTGTCATTGTCAAGCTAGTCTTACTTTGCAGCTCTTTTTTGTGTCAGCATGTGTTGTGTCAGAGTCGTATTGGCAGGAAATGTAATGTATTTCTAGAAAATGTGGTTCGTTAAGTGCCAAATCAGTTTTTCTTAGGTGAGATTATAGTAAGTTAGTTTATCAATAATAGAGAGTGATGACTCTTAAAGGACGAATAACATTGAATCTTTGTCATGTGCTCTTCCTTGGCCTGATGGAAATCACAAAAGTAGGGAGGATCTTTAGAACACAACTCTAAGTCACAGCTTTGTTATGTTAGTTGTGCATAATTGGCCCAAGTAGTTTTTGCATGTGTGCAGTTGAGCTTGTTTTAATGGGGAAGGCAATGGTTTCATTGTTCAGGTGTGAGCATTATTTATGGTCTTGATCTCTGTTTCTCTGTGAGATTGTCTTGGAAACAAGAGTTCTTTTGCTTATGTTTCTTTAAGCAGAATCTCTTAATTCATTACGCTTCTGGCTGAATAGCTGGTTTATGGTATATTGTTTTTACTAATCGCATTACTTTGACTGTAGTCCCCAGCAGTTTTTAGGCCGACCCCCAGCATCAGCTTCAGAAACTGAACTGGTAGTGAAGGTAGTGTCAGAAGAAAGCTAATAGATCTGAAATGTGTTTAGCCATCCATAGAATTATCACAAGCAGAAAGATCAGGATTAAAAATTAACCAAAGTTAATACATTGTCTTACCTAAATAAATGTCTCCTTGTCAGCTAAAGCTAGTAATTAACAGAGTCAGTTCTTATAAGCACTGGGGCTGCTATATACCTGCAGTTGCTTTTTTTTCTCTGTCTGAATGCTCCAGTCACTAAACTGAGGCTTTACAATCCAAACTGTCTTGTTTTGGTTTTTTTTTTTTTCTTGAAACATTGTGTTCTAAGTCCTCTGGAAGTTTTGACCTGGGCTCCCAGACCTGATCAGACTGGTTTGTGTTTCTTTAGAGGAGGCTGTTAATAGGTTTCTACACAATGGACTTCTGGCACAGGCCTGTCAGTCACCAGTGTTGACTTTTATCTTAAAATAATGTTAAATATCAGAATAACTGTTAATTGGATTTGTCTTTTAGCTAGCAAAATAGTGACTAACCAACCCAGACTCTGCCAGCTCGACCAGGGAGCAATGATATCCACCCAGCAGAAAGCCATGGCCCCTCTGAGCTCTCCATCCACTGTAGCTGCCGCAGCTTCCCAGACAGAGCTCTGGTGGGAACATGCTGCCACCCGGGTGTCAGGCTGCAGGGTGTGCCCCGCTCTTATGCCAGGATGGGACAGCAGCAGTGACACACCTGCGGGAGGTGCACCCAGGTAGAGGAACCCCTCTGCTTAGTGACAGAGCTCTGGGAGGAGGTGAGTAGGTTGAGGAATATCGGGGAGTTTGAGAGAGAGAGAGACTACTGGCATCACACCCTACCTTCCCTGAGACAGGTCCAACAGGCAGACAGGACACGTGGATAAGGAGGATTCCTGGAGTGTGTGGAAGATACCTTCCTGACACCGCTGGTGAGTGAGCCAACTAGGGATGGTGCCCCTCTGGACCTGTTGTTTGCGAACAGAGCAGGACTTGTGGGTGATGTGATGGTTGGAGGCTGTCTTGGGCATAGTGATCATAAAACGATAGTTTTTGATTCTTGGAGAAGTAAGGAAGGGGTCAGCAGAACTGCTGCCTTGGACTTCTGGAGGGCAGACTTTCACCTGTTCAGGAGACTGGTTGACAGAGTCCCTTGGGAGGCAGTCCTGAAGGGCAAAGGAGTCCAGAAAAGCTGGACGTTCTTCAAGAGGGAAATCTTAAAGGCGCAGGAGCAAGCTGTCCTCATATGCCTAAAGACAAGCTGGTGGGGAAAAAGACTGGCCTGCATGAACAGAGAGCTTTGCCTGGAACTCAAGGGGAAAAAATGAAGAGTTTATGACCTTTGGAAGAACGGGCAGGCCATTCAGGAGGACTGCAAGGATATCGTGAGGTTATGCAGGGAGAAAATGAGAAGGGCCAAAGCCCAGCTAGAACTTAATCTGGCTACTGCTGTAAAAGACAATTAAAAATGTTTCTATAAATGCATTACCAACAAAGGAGGGCTGAGGAGAATCTCCATCCTTTATTGGATGCGGGGGGAAACATAGTGACAAAGGATGGCGGCCTCAAGTTGCACCAGGCGAGGTTTAGATTGGATATTGGGAAAAATTTCTTCAATTTCTTCCCTGCCCAGGGAAGTGCTTGAGTCACCATCCCTGGAGGAATTTAGAAAATGTGTGTGTAGATGTGGTACTTGGGGACATGGTTTAGTGGTGAACTTGGCAGTGCTAGGTTAACGGTTGGACTTGATGATCTTAAAAGTCTTTTCCAACCTAAACAATTCTGTGATTCTATGAGTCTGTATAAAATACAAGCACTAATAAAAATTAATTTTGGTTACTTTCCACATTCTTGATTTGTTCCTTGTGCAATCAAACTGAAAGTGAATTTCTGTTGCTTGTGCTAAAATATGATGTCTTTCAGTTTTCCAAACAGTGTTTTGTGGAGCATCAACAGATTCCAAGAAAATTCTTGTTTCCAACTATGAAACTGTAATGAAAGGCACCTAAAAAAAGAAAATATTTTTTACTTTTCCGTGTGAGGTATAAATAGAGTTTCAGTAAGAGTTTTGCCATAATTCCTAAAAGGAGTTAGTTCTTATAATTCTAAATGTCAGAATTGCCACAAAACAATCTATTTAGATCTTGCAGGGATACTACAATGATTTGACATTGCTTTTTGTATCTAACTCGTTACAGAAGCAAGTCGTGTTTACCCAAAACAGCACTGTCTTTTTAGTTAGTTTTGTTAGCAAAGCATGAAGTCCATTCTTCCAAGCTGGGTTCTGATAGAGGAACTTTAGAAATCACCAAGACTACAGGGAAGGATTATGCTCATCTGTGTTACTTTAATGTTTTTTCTTGATCAACAAAGGTAACCCCCAAGGAAGGGTTGAATTTGAAATTATTCTTTGTGGATTGTGTCTGTAGAGCAGATAGAGAAAAGAGCCTTGTTAAAATCATCCTGGTTGAATTGGTGGGAACTAAATAGAATGGGGAAAGAGCTGGGCTGTAACCTATTCAGCCATGTGTGGGAGGGCATATAAATAAACAAAAATCAGTCCTTCTTGAGACATCACAGTTTGTTGCTGTGGAGATGATTGTGACCTCTGGTGAGGAATAAAGAAATAAGAACTGATTCATTCCCTGAAGCAACATTCTTGTTTTTCTTCTCCTATTGTAATAAAAGAAAACTGAGAACAGAAGAAAAAATGGAAATATATTCAATCAGCAGAATTGTTTTGAAAAAGGATTGTGTGAGTGTCCACCACATGGTGTGCTCTCTACAGACCTGAAAGGAGATAAAATCAGTGCCCAAGGGACTGTGCAATTTCATGAGACCTGATAATAAGTAAGAAACGTGAGATGTCACATTTACTGGGCACACTGAACCTCTAGTCCCTCTTGGTTTCAGAAGAGGATCCTCCTGTATCTATCATGCCATTCTTCAACACTTAGATGAGGCCCTAGTTTGTTCCCCAGCTGTAATTGTACTTGCTTTAGGCCTGATGTGGTTCTGCTCCCTTCAAGACCAATGGCAGTGGTTGTTACAACGGACAGATAGTTTCAATAAAAAGGGAATTGCTTTACAACACACCTTTCTTGTAAAAGAGACGTGCCCTGTTAGGTCAGGCTGGTGGATTATGTACGTTGCTTTTCTGTCTCTGAGATTGTCACAAAAGGTAATATTAGGAGTAAGTGTGGCCACTCTGCAACTTTCGTACTCCCTCGGTATCCACAGCCATTGTATTGGGGATGTTGGATTGGGAATGTTCCTGTCTATTTCATTTTTATCTGTGGGTCTTTTATCAATGACTTTGTCTAATCGCTCACAAGGCGGTTGCCCCACCCCCTTCATCATTTCAGTTGCCTTTGCTTATTCCACCTCTAGTGTATCCTTACTGAGATGCAAACACTAGAATTGCCCAGAGTACTCAAGCTATGGGCACACAAAATTCTTATAAACCAGCAAAACCATGTTTTCTGTTACGTTTCAATACCCTTCCTGTTGATGTCTGAGATTTTCTTGGGTTTTTGACTACAGTGAGCACTAAGCAGACAGCTGTCAGTGACTCCGCACATACCATCTAGGAAGAAGCATTTTTGTACATTTCATTTAGAATATCTGTGTGAATTTTTTGTCTCAATGGCTGTTAACAATGCACTATCCTTCTCTTCACCAGTGCCTTTTACAGGAACCAGTGCTTTTCTGACTGTTCAGAAATGTTTGATATGATGAGATAAAAGTTTGCATCATATGGTAAATGGGATCTTTTAACTCAACGGTTGGCTTCAGTTTCTTCAAGGAGTGTTCTCTAGATTTATTCAAGGCTTCAATTTGTTTAGAGCAATAGGCATATAGGAAATTTAAATAATCAATCTCAGCTATACACAGATATTTCCTTATAGCATTCATAAAATTACTGCATGCCATTACATAACAAGCCGATGTAAAGGAATTCCATGTTCTTTAAACAGCGTTCATCATCTCTCTCTTTACTCAGAATCAAAGGATTGTGATGACTTAGGAAAATTTTCTTATGCAGTGAAAAGAGAGGTGCCTAAAGTTTGGTGATTTGTGGATCTCTTAAGCTTCTGTAGAAGTTTCTAGCATTAATAGAAGTGTTTATGTAAAAATCAGACAATGCTGAGGTGTAGTATGAGTGAAGGGAAACAGAAAGGGGCTTGAATTTGATCTCAGCAGCCTAAGAGAGACACTTTTTGCTATATACCTGTTACCAGCTATGTACTAAATGAAAGGTGGTGTCCTTGCTTATGGTCTAATGACTTGAAGCTGGTAATCAGAAATTGGTAAGTGTCAAAACAATGGTGGGGTTACTTCTTTTTGCTTTTTTAAGAACTGTATTTTTTTGTTTGTTTTGTTTGTTTGTAGTCTACTTACTATATGGAAGGCAATACAGGACACCCAGTGTTTCAGACACAGTTTGGAATGATTGCTGTGAATATCTGCTATGGGCGCCACCACCCTCTGAACTGGCTCATGTTTAGTATGAATGGAGCAGAGATCATCTTTAACCCTTCAGCCACTATTGGAACACTCAGGTAAAATGCAAACTGATTTAGGGAGTTGCACACTTTCTGGATTAACTGAACTTCTGAGCCCCTTGCTGGGACCTCAAAGGCACGTTGATGAGGTCTGGGAACAGATATCACCTCCTTGTTCTGCCTTCATGAAGGAATCTGCATTCGTCTCCACCTGGAGTTTTGGGCTACCAGTCTGCTCATGGTCACTAATTCTTGTCCAGAACTTGAGTTGTGCATCTTCAGGTCTTTTATCTCTGAGACAGAGTTAATTAGCATCCAGCTGGTGTTCTGAAAACTAATGAGAGTTTATTTAGATTATCTATATAATGTTTTTGGTTTATGATAGGCAGTAGTAATTTACATTCAGGCTCAGTTTGCCAGCTTGCATCGTTCACCTGGGAGCCAATGAGTATGCTATCAAATTGCAGTTTTCAGAGCCAAGCTGAGAAACCCTTTTCTCAGAAACATTTTTTTCTTTAACTGCTGGCAATTTTGTGATTATTAGGCCTCTTGAACCAGACTTAACCAGTGTAAACTGTTTCCCTGGAGATTAATGTTCTGCAGATTGACAATAATTGCACCCTACTGACTTGATTTCCTAAAAGAAAAAAGAAAACCAGCTCAGTGTGCTAAGGAAATACACTTCTTAGCTAGCCCATAATGATTAATTTATGGATTAGATCTTGAATATTCTTTGCCTCTCCATTATCAGCATCAGTCACATTGCAATATAGTAAACTTTGAATGTGCCGTGCTTCCAAAGTATCGTCTGACACAGGCTGTGTATTGCTTGAGATACTATAATATGATGCAAAATAACTGCATTTCTTTGGGGCTGAGGGGGACTTCTTTAGATAAAAACCTTGTAGAAATTGTTTCTATTGTTCTTTATACCACTCTTCTTGACAAAATGACCATGCCTGCCTTTTATTCTTGTTGTATTCTGTTCTTTGCCATACTACTCAATATTTTCAAATTCCAAATTAGACTATTTGTAAATTTAGGTATGGGATTCCAGAATGTGTCTACACATCATTTTAACCCATCCTAGAACGACTGTGCTTTTTCTTTTTTTCTCTTTTTTTTTCCCTAGTAACAGTGGGCTCTGAAAAGTAATTTAGTGATGTGTGATGTTTACATATATATGACTGAGGAAGTGATATTACTTTATGCTTAATTATAAGTATTAATATTCTTAACCCTTTTCAGCATAAGAGGTTACCTTTGTTACAGGGTGGGGGAGTGGGTGGGAGAAGTCTGGCTTTGCAGGGTTTTTTGGAACAAAGACATTTCCTTTGTGAGTTAAAAAAATATGTTTTGGGCTAGCTGAACTCTCTTTTGAGTTTCTAGCTCCAAATATAAGTTTTTAGGAAGCTAACAGGAGTATATGTCATTGTTAGTGATGATGTTGTAATACAAGTATGATATCCAGCAGGAAACAGAAAAAGAAGACGTATTAATCTCTTGCAGTACTAAAAATTCTTTCTCGTTTCTCTTCTCTCTCCCTTCCCTGGGCTTGTGTGCATGGATTTATTGCAAAATACTTTCATTTTTATTTCTCTAAACATAGAGGAAGAGATTTTTCCAGTGTCAGTGTTTGTAAACCTTAGTGTATGAAATGTTCTGGCAATATAGACTTGCTAACTGGATATACAAGATGATAGGAGAGTTAGAAATGTAACAGGAATGTCTTCTTTTTAGCATTTTCCATTTCTTCAGGATTCCTCCAATCCCGTCGCTCTACCTGTTTAATGTGAATTTGGACTTGTTCTGTCTCTGTGACAAGGTCCAGGAGTATTAATCCAATTTTTGTTGCTGACCATCTGGAAAATTCTGAGGATGATGAACATACATAATAGGGTACAAATGGTGGAAAAACAGATAAGAAGCGTAAAATTTTCACAGCCAGCTCTGATGCAGAGAACCATGTATTTGCACATCTGGAGGGTAGAACTGTAGGTTAGACGTGATATTTGGTCATTCAAATTGCCTTTAATACTTTTTGGTATAAAAGATAATTTAGGTTGAGTAGTGTTGGAGAATGTCATTTGAAAAGAGTTGAATGAATACATAACGCTTTTGGGGCATTTATGTCACTATTGGAATAATATTTGTGATGTTTATCCACTTATAGCCCATTAACAGGAGAGCAAACAGAAATTACCCTGTTGTCATACAGCAGTTCATTGGTACTCTGTGCTTCAGGCTCTCTTAATTGTTGGCTTTCACTTGATTGTTTTTAAGTATATAATTTTTATTGCAGGAAGAGGACTCTTGAGGCCCATGTAAAAACTGTCTCTGGGGTCACTTCTTGGCTATAGCCTTTTTTTCCTGTCTCTCTTCTTCTATGAAATTGTAATTTGCTGGAGCTTTTCAATAAAACCCCTTTTTCTTAGAAAAGCTCACTGCCAGACTCAAAGCAATTGAGAAAAGATGCAATAAACCAAGTCCTTTCAATCACTCCAGTAACCATCTCCTAGGATTCTTGAGTCTGTCTGGGAGAACAATGTGTCAGACGCTTGCAACCTTGTCTTGATACTCAGAATCTGTCAGGTACATGCTGTCACAGGAGCGTACAAATTTTTATCACCTTTGTTTTGAAGCTCTGAGTACTTACAGACCTCCTATTAACTAGTCTGATCCCTGCCTGTGTAGCAAACTATTTAATAAAAAGAAGACTATTTCAGTTTTAACATCAGTCAAAATTGAAGTCTCCTTTGGAAAAGAGGTGGCAGCTTGTAAAAGAGAAGGAATTTTTTATTCCTCATTTCTTAGTTCTTAGTTTTATGTGAAGTTAGTGACTGGTTTAATAGCTGATTACTGGGAAGTTACTGGGATGCTTTTGTTAAACATGCTTTCTTTTTCATCAGCCTACCATGGGAAAATGACTTACTGGAAAGTGCAATGAAAACTGTGGTTGAAATAACAGAAGTAAGAAATTGTGGTGGAAATTGATTTTTCTTTTCCTTTAATTTTTTCATTATTCCCATAATTATTTTTTTTCATTCACTGCTGCCAAAGCCCCTCCTGGACCATTTTGGGAAAAAAGGAGCAACTTGTGTGAATCTCTTACAGCTTTGCTGCAGAATTGTGTTTGGTATGTTGAAAGTTAGTGGAATGCGAAAGCACATGTGTAAATCCTGTGCATAATTCGGAGTGTAAAACATTTTACACTCTTAATTGGTTTGAAAGCTTGAGATGTGTTATTTTTTTTCTCTTTTTTTGCCATGACAAAGCCATATTTACCAATTTATCAGACAGTATTGTTTATACCTGTATTTGAGCAGAAACTAATTCTAGTGCTTGGCTGTGTCTGTGGGGAGATTTTGATTCTAAGAGCAAGATCAGTCTTAGTAGCTAATTTTGGCTTCTTTGACAGAAAATGTACAGTGTGAGACAGTCATAATCTAAATTTAGCTCTGAAGTAGGCAAGTGGTGAATACCTGCCTCCTCTTTTGTGTATTGCAGCGAGTCACTGTGGCCAATTGAAGCAAGAAATGCTGCCATAGCGAATCACTGCTTTACGTGTGCCATCAACAGGGTGGGAACGGTATGTATCTTCAGTTTGTTATTTCATTGTATAATGTAGGTCCTGCAGCATGAGTTAAGGTAATGAACTGAGTAGCACTAGAATGCAGAGATTCCTTTACTGTGTAACTACTGTATTAGTGTTTATAATAGGATTTGAAGATAGACAATGATAAAGAGATTGAGAATGCTTTCTTGCTGGAAGCCTGCTTTTTGGTTGCAGCTGCGTCCTGTTCTTGAATTGCTCTCTTTGTAATAGGCACCTGCCCTTTTGCTAATTCTCCTAGTTTTTATGGTGAAATCAGTATTCTTTCAGCCCAAAGGACTGAAAATGAAATACATCCTCAAGTCAGTGGTACACAAATGGTTGCTGTTGTACAGATACTACCTCTTTCTGCACATTGAAATTCTCTAATGAAAATTAATATTGCACACAATTCTTGCCTTCAGATTAGTCCAAATCGCCTACCTGTGTGTCCTTTTATAAGGTTCCCTGCAAAAATCCAGACTTGTTCTTGCTGTTATATGAATACATTTGCCTTCTTTTGTGATCTGCAAATATGTGTTTGGTTAAATGTCCCTTCTTTTGCCTATTCTTTAGACTTGTGAAACTGATATGGGACATGTTCCCCAAAGTGTGTGACCAACACGCAGTGATACAGAAAGATCTTGTTTTCTAGCCCATCCGTCATAGAAACTAGGACCCTCTCATGATTCCCTTTAGACAGTGCTGATAGTATGCCAGAAAAAAATCTTAATAGATTTACATAAACTTCCATACTAAGTGTGGTAGACTAGCAAGGATTTCTTGAATGAAATGGAATTGTACTGCCACCTACAGACTCCTCTTATTTCACAGGAATACTACAAAAATGCCTTTACTTCTGGAGATGGTGGAAAAGGTATGTTCAGAAATCACATTCAGTGGTTGCTAATAATTATTAACTAGAAAGTCTGAAAAAGAAATGATAGCTCTCCTGCAAGTGTCTATCCCATGACAGCTGTGGTAGCTAGCAAGTGCTTTACTTAGGATTGCTGTTTTGTAAGCTGGAGAGAAGCAGCACTTCGTATTAAAGCTGGTGGTACCATGGTATGTAGTCACCAGAAGTTCATGTCTAAGGTTTCTATATGCTTTCAGAGGACTAAGGATTTTGGAGTCAATGCAGTACTGTCAGACTGGACGACAGAAATCCTGCAAAACAGCCTGTATTGTCAAGTGCATGCATGACACTTCATTTGTAGTTTTAAGATTATTAACAGTAATAGCCCTAGCCTGAATCCCCAGCTAAGCCATTTTTCCCTGTTTCATGTTTGATGGAAGTTAAAGAAGAGAATGCTCTAAGAAGAGAATTCTCCAAGAAAAGCATGAGATTTGCTTGCATATAGTTCACTTATGTGTTGAAAAACTATTATTTGTCCTGTGACAACCACGGCAGCTTCTGGCTTAATCTGGAGTGGGCCTGAGCTTTTTTTTTTTTTTAGCTAGTTTTGGAGCTAAGTGTTTATAGCAGCTGCATCAAAAAGGTCAGTGGTATCGATTGCTTAGCAGTACACCATAGGTGGCTGATTTTGTCACAGCTCAGAGTTATAGAATATGAAGTGAGGTTTTTTTCTGTGCCTCAAGTCCCAGTGTTTTCACTTCTGACTTTGCGTTGAAAAAGAGATGCACCTCTGTCAGCTGTTTTGGAAATGTATGATTTGACAGAATTCATTCAAATTGTAAATAAAAAACTATGAAAGCAAAGCCTGTACTTTAGTTCAGAGACTTAATAATGGCAAGGCATAATAATGCATTATTTAAAAGGCAACACAATAAGTTTTTTCCTGTTAATTAGATGTATGCGAAAGCTGTACCATGCCTGAAAGTAACTACTGGTCAAAACTGCAGTTACCTTAGGATTGTGCTGGGAATTTTCAGGATGATATCTTGCTTAAAGCACAGTGAATGAGCAACCACAAGAAATTGAGCCAGATTTTATGGGATACTGCATGTTAAGTTGTGTACGTATTTGCAGATAGCATTACATGCTTTTCAAAAATTTCTTTAAGCACACCATGACTTGGGCTATTTTTATGGCTCGAGTTACGTAGCTGCACCAGATGGCAGTAGGACCCCAGGACTCTCTCGCATTCAGGATGGACTTCTGGTGGTAGAGATGGATCTAAATCTTTGCCGGCAAGTCAGTGACAAATGGAATTTTAAGGTAAGCCTGCTTATAAAGAAAAAAACTTGCATATGATATTAGAACAAACAAGCTTTCACAATGATCATATAATCTTACAATAGTTAAAAGGCAGTCTTTTTTCTTTTTTTAACAGTCTGAAGCTTAAATTGTTGAACTAATTAACAGGATGTTCTGGAGGCCAAAAGCATGAACAGATTCAGAAAAGGAATAGCCAAATTCAGGGAAACTAGGCCAATAGCTTTTAAATGAAAAACTTAGACTTTGGACCTTAAGTATGGATTGCCAGGAGCTCCAAGGACTGCTAGGGGAACCGTGTGTAGTTTCCTTATGCAAGGTACATAGGCATTTGCCGCTGACCTGAGATGGGCCTTTGATCTGGCATAATAGGGTAGGTTTTTATGTTCTTGTAGACGTAACTTGTCAGTTTTGGTGAAGTGCAAACTCACAGTGTTAACTGCTTGAATTTGTGGACATATTGAAGCCACAGAGAAAGAACAGTGTACATTCATCTCTGAAGCATCCTAATACACTTTTGAATTAATCTAAATTAGATTAAGACTACTAAAGCCACGTGAAGAAGCTTGCAGTCAACTTATTTATTAATTTTTTTTGCATTCTGAGATAAAGCTAATTTGGATAATCTGTCCTGAGGGTGTGATTTGATTTAATTTGTCTAGCAGCAGTGCTGGTTTAGGAATTGCCACCTCAGCACTGCAGTTTGCTAACCCTTCAGTTGTGCCAGTACAAGCTATGTGGGGTGCTATATTGTATACTGGTTTAGTGGAGTGACCAGATTTTGTTTTTTTAAACAAACAAACTACAGTCTAGTTTCTTCTTTTAATCTGATCAAGTTTATGGCAGGCCCCATAAATATTCTGTTGGAGCAACAAAGAAGGCAAGCAAAGGGAGAAAAGAGATGGCAACTTCTTAAATAGGCTTTGTTGATGCAGAAAACATCTTGTTTACTTCTGTGGAGACAGGTCTTTCATTCTAGTTCTCAGTACTGCTAGAAACTAGAATTTTTTCCTATCCACTCTTAAGATCAGCGTGATTTGAATCCTAACAAAGTAGACCAGAACTCCTGGCTAGCAACCATCACAATATATGTGGGTTCTTCAGTGATAATCTAGTATTTTAAATAAGTAATCATTTGCAAGGAATGTTGATTTTTGCACACATTATTGCAAGCAGACATTTTATAGAGCTGCTTTATTAGGAACCACCTCATGCATTACAATATAGTGCAATATCTAACGTGTTTTGATTTCAATTTGATGTAAGAATACAATTTTTCTGTGATTTAAAATGCTGAGTGAACTTTTTAATGAAAACATAGTCATTTCTTAGCTAGAGCTGAATTTCTTTGGTAATGCTACCAATCCATATGTAGGGACTGAAGACAAAAAGTGATTTCAGGTTGTCTTCTGGACAGAATTGCCATTGTTATTTTACAGACATGTGTGGTAGGTATATGGTTGTTGACATAGTGGAATTAAATTGTGCTGAGAGATTCCCGTTTTTTTTAAGTCAAGACAGGCATTTAGTTTTGCTTTGCCACTGAAATCTGAGGCCCTTTTTGCAGAGCAGAGATTTAGCGTGGCAGGAAGCACATGGGGCATCGCTTATAACAGCTTAGTAGGGGTATCTGAACAAAAGCAATTGTATTGATTAGGAGAAACAAACAGTAAAAGCAAAACACTGACCTTTAGCTGTTTTATATAGAATTGCTTATTTTTTGTTGTCTTTAAGTCTTGTGCTTTCAGCACTTTAGTTTTATGTTGATGGTGTGGATTGCTGCTGTTGGTCTTTTGGCACGTGAGGCAGAGCTGTGGCTTTTGTTTATATGACAGGGAATATCTATTTCCTTTTCCTCTCATTTGTGGCCAAGACAGAGGTGGTTCTTGATATGAGGGGAATGAGGAAGTATGAAGTAATTGTTTATCCACCGCAGAAAACCCTTTATAGCCAGTAGGATCCTATTTAACTTGCTCTGGTATCTGCAGTTTGCATTCAATGATGCCTGAAAGGGGCATTAAGTAGAATGTCTTTGATAAACTTAACAGCAGCAAAACAGTTAAAGAAATTGTCTTCATTACACCCTGGCAAGAAGGAAGTAGTTTGCCCCTCTCAGGGCCAGTGTTGTAGACTGTCCACTTCAGAAGGGGGGAGTGCACCACATAAGGTGCTATATTGCAGCCTCCTAGCTTACTGTATCACCCAAAGAAATTAAAATATATTATTAATGGATAAAGTAAGAGCAACCCAAATACCATCAGTGGCTCGTATGCAAACATTGCTGGCAGCAGGGTTCATTAGTTGTCAAGGTCATAATACGAAGACAATTACAGATACGCTCCTTTGCCTTCACTGACATAACTTACGTAAAAGAGAATATTGTTGATGTGAGGAAAGTAAGTCCACCTTTCACATTTAACTTTCAGCTATCCAGGATAACCAGAATAGCCTCAAGTAATTAGTCAACAGACATGACTGTCAATGAAGGAGAGTTGCAAAGCAGGAAGGTGTTTGTTAATTTTAATTAAGTTTTACTTTTTAGTGTGGAAATGCACTTCTGTTTTTTGGGTAGAAGTATGGTTTTAGGCAACACCATGTGTGTTCTTTTATAAAAGTGTATTAGTTTATGCTAAGGCACTGGTCTTGCATTTTGAGTGAATTATGATTTTACTGTTTGGGGCAATTAAATAATACATCATCATAAAAAATGGTGGATATAAATATTTTGTACTGAAGTGCTTTCGTATCACTAAAAGAACTGAAGCTTTGATTTTTCTTTTCCAGATGACTGGTAGATATGAAATGTATGCAGACAAGCTCACTGAAGCAGTCCAGCCTTATTTCATACCCAATGTAATCAAAGGATAAGAGGGAGTATCTCATAGCAGTCAAATGTTACATAACAAATTAAAAGGTACTGTTGGATGATAGCTTTACTGTAGATCACAAGTCATTATTTTAATGCTGTCATTTTAATTTCCGGTAACCGACTTTTAAGTAACAAGATTCAAACCTGTATTGAGTAAAATAATTGAAAAATTGTTTCTTGAGGGTTGTCATTTACACTAAAATGTGTAATTAAATTTTTGTCATTTTAAATAAGCTTTGCATTGTGTGTCTGTTTATAGAAACCCTAGCTAAAGAATAGGCAAGGCTCATGCAGTTGCCTACTTCTCAGAGTAAAAGTAAAGCCATGGAGTTGCTATTTGGGATCAGGATGGGTACTGAACACTACTTCCCTGGAGCTGCACTTGAACAGCTGTTGAATATAGATAATAACAATACACTTGCTCTTCTCACCTACTAGTGTATATTGAAAATTTTGTTTTGTATAATTCAAGTCATGCAGTAGGTATTCAGGAAGTGCAGAATGAATATCATTTATAGCCTAGCAACTTTATATATGAATTTACAGCTGAAATAAGTATTGAAACTCTTTTCCAAATTACAATTTCAGCTGTCCCATTTCCAGTTAAGTATATAATATGTCCTCTAAAGATTTTCCAACATTTTTCATAAGCTAGTTAATAAACACACTTGCTACATTACGTTACAGGGTTACCTGTGACTTTAAACCTTTATTGAGAATGGCTTAATTACAAATAAAAATATATTTATGTATAAAATCCCTGCATGTAAAATACCCCTTCCTTTGCTATTGACATCATGAAAGAAACAAAGTGAGAAAACATTTTCAGAATGAGTATTTTGAGAAGACAATGTTGTAGGAAACAAAGTTTCAGAAAACGCAGCTGTTCTGAACACTTGGGCAGTGAGCTTCTTTTTAAACTGATTTTATGTCATATAATACTCAGTCTTTTCACTTGGCTTCTGCTGCTTCCTTGTGTTTCCATCTCTCATAACTATCTTCCATTCAGCGGCTAATAGAGATCCTGCTGTAATGGTGGAGTGCTCCTTTTGTCTGTATTAGCTTAAACAGCTTTGTTTCTTTATCTTTCAGTTTTCTTAAAGTATTTAAACCCTAGGTACCAAACATTTAACAGCCAATATTATTACAGGAATCTGTGTATCTGTGCACTTTAGAACACTTAGCATGCCCTTATTTATGTTCATGTTTTATGTATAAGCTCAAGATCCGCATTTGGATAACTGAACCAGTAAGAGGCTACATGTCAATTACAAGCCTTTTTTTAAGAATTGTTTTTATTTATCTAACCAAGCCAGTTCTAAAATAATTCCGGTGGCAGTTTAATGGTATTGAATTAACTACCTACCTCCAAATGCATGGGTTAAGGAAGCAGTCCATCAACCTGTAGTTTACATACCTGTTAATTAGCAACACAGCTAATGCAATCTCTCTAAATCAAACATTATGAATTTGGACTTGGACAAAAAAAAAAAATCACAGATCAGTAGCTTTCTGGTGACTTATTTTGGAGGAATCGGAAGGCATAATCTATAATAGGTCTTGTACATTTTTTCTGGGATTCTGCTGGTGGCACTAACGTACTGGTTCTACTGCTCACAAATCACATCCTAGGTTTTACTTGTTTTGCAAGTAAAAGTGCCAGAATGTATTCCAGCTTCACCAACAAAAGCAAAATTTGATACACTGAAAACTTCTTGTCACATACTTTTTTGTTTGGAACTTTTTTAAGCCTATTGCATTTTAAATGTCTGTTACTATTTTTAGCCTTTGTACAAAGGAGCACTCTTGATTCTGCTAAGCATACTTATGGAACACTTTCCAGATCCTTTTCAGTAAGTCAACAACTGATAACAGAAAATGTTTTC
Source organism: Pterocles gutturalis (assembly GCF_000699245.1). NCBI lineage: Eukaryota > Metazoa > Chordata > Aves > Pterocliformes > Pteroclidae > Pterocles > Pterocles gutturalis. The sequence continues at coordinate 20,506 of NW_010098782.1, forward strand.
TCTTAGAAAAAAAATTTTACCATACTGAAAGTAGATTCTTATTTATTATTTCCACCACTAAATAACAATCTCCTTTTAGTGTTATTCCACACAGTTCCAGAACTTGAAAAGTTCTTCTCGTAAAACCATGCCAAAGGTGTGGGATTTCTGTCTTAACTGCAAAATAAAATTTCGCTAGCTTTACATCAGTATCAACAGATTTTTCTAACCACTTCAACATAGGTGGGAGATCAAGACTTCTAGGAAATTTTGATGGATGAATCTGAAATAGGTGGATGTTTCTTGTATTTTACAATGTTCCTTTGCAAAGGAATAAAACCCAGGTAATACATGAAAGGATTATGAATGGGTGGCAAACAATTTCACTTGATAATGTCTGAATACAGTAACTCAATTTAATCTGAAGACAGCTGTAGTATAAGACCTAGAAAACCCGAGTTCTTGCCTTTTTTGTTGTAGCAAAGAGAAATTTGTATTCCCTCTTCTCTTAATTGATTTGAACTCTTCCTAGAAGGTCACTGAACTAATATGAATAGCAAAAATTTGGCTCAAATTATGATTCAGCATTTTACTTATAATCCAGTCCATGCTGTCAGGTATTTACAATTTACACACAAAATGTGTACCATTAGTGTGGATGATCATTTTCTGTATTTGCTTAGTAAGTTTAAAGTTTGTATTTAGAATGGATTTTGCAGAAACTTGCATGTGTGGGTGTCATAATGATCAGAGGTTTTTTTAAAGAGCAATAAAGACTTCTAGGTACAAATAAAAGATCTTCACTTAAACTTTTGGGGCAATACACAGCTCTGAGTAGTCATTCTAGGGGATTTAGCCAAAAGAGATTGAGTTGTAGTACAAGGGAACAATACCAATAACTACAATTCAAAATTTAATGCAGTGGGATGAATGCTGAATCTGTGTAAGGAGAATTTGGTACAGGGAAAATTTCCTTGAATAAATGTTTTGTTCCTACTATGCAGACAATACTGATGAGCCAGCAAGCCATTTTTTGTTATTTAAAAGTGGCACTTAATAATTTTTGCCTTCCATAATACCCTGCTG
>NW_010098782.1:21601-28459 GCF_000699245.1 Pterocles gutturalis
CTGAACCTCAAATCCCTAGATTTAGGATGAAGAACAAACCCCTGATGCTTTGACAGAAACAGGTATTTTGTATTTTTCTTCCCCTGGTTTTGTTTACCTAAACCTACGCATGTATCACCAAGTGTTAAAGTTCATAAATTTGATGCTTTTTTTCTCATGTGTTTAAGTTTAAAATAAGCTCAAAGTGAACAGGCTCTGGGCCTGTATTTTAAAACTGCTGTCAAAGGTGCAGTGTTGAAAATAAGAGGGGGGGAAAAAAGTGAGACATACATTGCAAAATCAGATATGTCATCAGGAAAAAAAGGTAAAGACAGCATTGCAGTATAGTCCTATTTATAAAGCCTCCCTTGTGTAAGATCCCACTGCAATTTAGGAGCAAGGTCTCTGCAGGGGAGTCCTGAGACAAGCAGACAGCTGCCATGCAGGCTGCGCAGGAAAGGACCAGAAGTATCAGCTGTGGATGTCAGCTGTCTGTGTAGATGAACAGAATATCTTCATCAGTGCCGTAACTTGTCCTGGCTTCCTCAAAGTTACTGATGCTGGTGCAGCATGTTCCTGTTAAGGAGGAACAAAATGTTAGTAAAAACTCAGCAGAATTTGCCTGTGAAAGGCTCTTATTCTGGGTCTATCAGCCTCTAGAAAGACAAGTAACTAGTACACAGACTCGACCTATCAGCTTAGGTTACAGCTTTCCTCGGGTAGATCTTTTCAGGCAGTGCTCACTGAAGCAATGATGTAAATAGGTACTAAATTGGCCGTCCTGTTGTATTCTGCGTATGGGAACAGTTCAGCATCTCTCTAACCCATCTGAAAGCCAAACAAGTTTGCTAGAAGGCGTATCTCAATCCTTCAAGTATATCGCAGCACAAGTGCAGCACTAATTTAATTAGTGTGGCAAAACCCCTTCTGACAAATTGGTTAGTGATGCTTGAAATACACGCATGCTGTTAGGGGCGTCCAGCTGTGCCTCTGTATTACAGACATGTTAGTAATGCGGTGGCTGAGAATCCACCCAAAAGGAACAGGCTACTCACGGTCAGCATAGGCCGGGTTGTTGTAGTAAATACTCCCTGAGGCTTTGTTGTAGCCACATAACACAATGAAATGGCCCTGGTAGTCAGGGTTCCTGCAGAAGCACTTCTGTCCAATGGGGAGGAAGCAGCAGTATTTGACAGGACTTGAGCAAAGATCACACAATAACAGGACTGCATTCACTAGGACAATGGCTACATGACCTTGGGACAGGTGGTTTTGGATGTCTTGAACAGTTACTGTGCTGCAGAAAAAAAATCAGACATGCTTATTAACAAGTTTAGGAAAGAGACTGGTACACAATGAAGTGTGTGATGATGGACAGTACTTAGGACATGCAGCTGGCATGGTTATTTTAGTATCACAGGTACACCCTTTTTGCTGTTAAGCCGTGCAGGCTTTGCTACAGACAAAGCCTGACAAAACCTGTGTCCTTCAAGGCCTTTTGATCTCAATGCTGCTACTGAAGTGCAGAGCAACAGCTCTGGATTCTGCAGTAATATAAATGTAATCTCAGGATGGATCAGATGCCCCTGAGAAGAGTATTAAAGGAGTTGGCAACTCATTCAGCAACTTGAGACATTTTTGTTGTGGGAAAACTGTAAGTGAAGTGTTCTCTTCTGCTCTTAGAAAAGCTTATCTCTGAAGCACTAAATCTTTATCGACTGAGTGATTAAAGATTGTATAATCACTAACCAACTTAAGACGTAACCAAATTTGCCTCTGTCACACAGGAATATGTTTCTCCCAGTTGCAATTTTGGACGACCTGATTCTTTTGAGGCTTTATTTCTATAGAACCTCCTACAGAGAGCGAGTATTAACCAAACAATTTATAATCTCACCTGTTAGCAGCCACCCTTCACTGAGGCAGATGGTATATTCCATATGCATTAGAAACTCCCTTGGATACATTCCAGATGTCAGGGCTGTGTGCACTGCCTGACTGAACTCACGCTTTTTAGCCTTTTCCAGTGCTGCTTCTCCTCTTCGGTGCCCCGGCCTCAGTATTGCACAGGTAGATATGCCCCCTGTCCCTGCCTTGATCAAGGCCATGATCCTAAGATTGCTAAAGCAAGATGGACTGATGTCCCTTCTGTCCTGTCACAGCCCTAAACAGATGGTGCCATAGAGACTCCGTGGATGTTAAAAAGGACACCTAACGCTTCTGCTAAATTAAAGTTGCAATGCAGCATTCAAATACTGTTGTGGCTGCCCTGTACCCTCTCTTCTTTTCTTACTCCTAATCATTTACCCCACTTTGACGAAAGATCCAAATCTAGTTTCACTATAAAAAGGGATACAACTCAAGTTGAACGTGGATGTTTAGTTATTTCCCATGTAGGATATCACTGTTGATTTGAAACAATTCTGCAGTTTTTGCCCTTCTCCTGGGTTTGGAGTTCCTTCGTAGATGTTCCTTATTTCATCCTCCCCTTGGCAAAAGCTCCTGTGCTAGCTTTTTCTTTGTGCATGTGTCTAGGAACAGAGAGCAATAACGTTTGCATAGCTCTGGGAACAATGGGTTGTGTGCCCATGTAGCGCACTCTCCTTAATGGCCCATTAGAGTACTATAGGCACGCCCTACTGGGAAATTTTAATGGATAACCAAATTCAAAACATAAAAAAATAGTCAACTGCTGTGAGCATTTTCAAATCACTTATTCTGCGTCCTGACTATTTTTCCTCAAACTTAATTATTCATTCTTGATGTCCACTCTTTTCTTTTTTTTTGAGACTGATATAGTAAAATGACTCTAATTCACAAAAAAAGGCTCAGGGCTCTTGATATAATTCTCTTTCACCAGTTTAGCTTGGTGACTCCAAGAAGAGCATGGGGCCCACAGAATCAACAAAGAGAATAGAAAACAATAAGCTTACCACTTCTCCACCAGCACCTTGCAGGCTTTGGCTTGTGCAAAGAGCTGATTCACTCGATTCTCTTCTGTGTCAAAGTGCTTCCTGTAAAATGACTGTGGAGATAATAGAAATTATGAACTGGAATAATGCTTACTTGAGGTAATCCACCACGTACAATCCCTGCTAGCAAGGGCCTACGTAAAGTGCAGATCTGGCTATGGGATAAGAGATCTCTCCCGTAGTTCACTGGTAACAGGATAAGGATTCTTGCTCTAAACAGTAAGTTTAAATTCACTCCTGGGCCGTTATCGTTGTAGTTTCCATCTGGTGGCTATTCAGCTGCCTATACGAAAGAAGCCTATCTGGTTTGTACTGGGCAGGAGCTTGCATTAGAAAAGCCATCGCCACTTGCTGGCCCCTTTGCTGGCAATCTTAAAGAGGCCAAGCTCTCACATGGACATGGAGGCCGAGTTCCCCTCTCACCTCTAGAGGTGGTTCTTCCAGGTCAGGGCTGAGGCACGGTGGTGGGGAAAGTGTGGAAGCTAGCACTGCTGCTGGCCAGGCTGTACCCGTGCTGTAGATAAATAGAGGGCTTCAGTCTCCAAGGCTGTCAAACAGGCTGAAACCTTTCATGAACACTACATGAATACTTTCTAAAAAAATTCATATAATGGAATTAAAGATGTGAAATATGTGGGATCACATCTAGCCTCGCTTTTGGAACTGATTCTTGCCAGTTTTGGCAACAGGCAAACCTTTTTTACAGAAGTGTGGTTAATTGTCAGTAACTCAGCAGAGCTTTTATAGCATGACACACAGGGCTTTTCAAACTGTCTGCTGTCTCCCAGTAGATAGTACTAACCTGATTTTTGTAGCCCTTGTCCACTCCAAGCGTCTGGGTGCAAAACTTGTGCTTAACACCAAAGTGCCGCATTAGGTAGGCCAGGTCAATAGTCCAGATACTTTTTGTTAACTGGAGTTCCTGGATGGCCTTCTGAAATTCATCATTGTCCAAATGATTCAGGTACCTATGGTATTAGGAAAGGCAGGGGAAGGGAAGCACAGATGTTAGGAGAAGCAAAATGTCTGCTGTAGCCCAAGCCTCCACATCACAGGACGTAAAAACTGAAACAATGGGCTTGGCTAAGAAATAACCAAAAAAAAAAACAAAAACAAACCAACCCACAAAGGAGACACAAATTTAAGGGAAGGGAATAGGGAATGTTTAACTGGATTTATTGCTGACTTTTTAAAATTGGAATGTATGGGTATCTTGACTGTTTCATAGTGCTAGAAGTGTACAGGTGCTGCACAACAGGCAAGCTATACTGAGCAAGTATAGAACTCTGTCCTGAAGGGCTTACAGTCTAAATGTACCGGCATATTAAACACAGAAAGGAGTGTTAAAGACTAAAACTTGCTTCACACAATAGGTGGATTTCAAAAGGAGGGAGGGTAAAGGAAATCGGTAAATATTCAAAGGAAGCTTGTCTTAGGCACTGATGGCACAGAAGGCAATAATGGGGAGATGAAGTCAGAGGGAAGCTTGGGACTGGTTGCAAAGGGGTGGGAAGAGGCAGTTACAGAGTTCTGGAAGTCAGAAAACAAATGGAAGTAAATGGAAAAAAAAAAAAGACTGGAATTGAGGATGCAGGGCAAACAAAGTCAGATCAGCAGGGGGTGAAGATTAATCTTGCACGCTGAGTTTTGGACAGACTGGAGTGGCAAAGAGGTAAAGGGAATAAAGAGGCAGAGGTTACAGTAGTCAAGATGGGAAATTACCAGCACACGGACTAACGTCTTGGCAGAAGGGATGGAGAGAAATGAAAATCTTCTGCTTCATATCTACTAAGTGGACATCTAAATAGGTATTTCTCCTGCACCTAAGCTCATGTTCCTCTGTGGAAGGAAAGAGGAGTTCAGCAGGACAGCTACTAGTTCAAAAGAAGAAAAACCAAAACAAAACCAAAAAAACCCCAAAGGGCAATACAGTGCATTGTCTACTCCTGGAACAAAAAACAGCGCTGACTGGGGCTCAGCAGGACAGAGGTAGTATATACTCATAAACTGGGATACACCTACCCATCGCTTGAGAACGGAATCAGGTGAGTTGCTGTGCTAAGTACCAGTTCTGCATTATAACAACAGGAAAGAGGGATAACTTCATCACCTTAGGCATGCCAGCCTGCAGGGTTCTTAGAACTGATCAGATATTTTGCATCTTTCAAAACAGTCTCAAAAGGCTTTAAGTTCATCTTAGTTTATATTTTCCCTTGCTTCTGCTGGAGAGCTGTGCCAGGCCCAAGCAGCAGTTATTCTCCAAGGCTACCTGAGAATGTGAACTCTCATATAAGACTAAGTTAAACTTACAGCTGCTTCAACACACCTCTTCTCCCTGGATGTTGCTTCCCGCTACCCCTTTCCCACCCATTGAAACCAGAAGAGTCACTTACTGAAGCACCATCCTGGAGCAGGCTAGCCCGCAGTCCCAGTGGTACAGCTGCTGAATGACCGGCACTTTCAGCTGGATGCAGTCAACTGCAGTGAAAACACCCCGTTGTGAGTAACACACCAAAGATGTCAACCCATAGAGGAATGTTTTTTGCGTACCTCAGCATTAAAAGCCAGCTTGTCCCCAGCACTGCAGTGGCAGAAACGTAGAAACGTTTTTTTTTTCTTTATCTGATTGGTAGGTATTTTTTGCTTTATTAGGGGAATGTAGGTTTGATATTTCTGTACAGTTAAGCATTTGGTTTACTCTCGTACTCCTTTATTGTTCCATACCTGGATCACTCTGCTGTATGGATCACCCCCTTTTCCTTGTAAGTTTCATCTTATTCTTTTTGGTGGGGTGACACACCTGCCAGCCCCTAACTAGGAAGCTTTATCCCCCTCCTAAATCACAGGAGGTAAGGCACAGGTTTTCATCTGTTCCCTTGTGTCTGTATGGATTTCTGTGGCACGAAAGGAGTTAAGCCAAACTGTGAGAAAACAAGACACAACCCAGACCTCAAGGCACTGATCTCTTACAAGCCCCACAGATCTGAGCCTTTCCTACAGATGTCTTTTTCCTCAGGGTCTGCAATTTATATGCGTAGATTTGGATTAACAAAGCTCACAAATGGCACCAGTTGGCCTTTTGTATGAACTCCCTCAGTAACTCCACCAAGGAAGAGGGAAAAAGAACAATCTCTACCAAAAAGTCCCAGAATACCAGTAACTCCATCCCTCTGCCTCAGTTTTTATTTTTACAGGGGTGGCAATGTGGTGGTTTCACTTTCAGAAACGCCCTTACCGCTCGATGCACTTCAAGAGTTGTGCCTGTTACTGACACTTCAGCATCGATCAAAGCGAGTTACTCATGAAGAGCTTTCCCAGTGACCTTACCTTTGATCTAGAAAAGACCTTTGCAAAGTTTTGTTAACACAAGGTCAACTACATTTTAAGACAGCAATAAAAATGCATTTGACATCCTGGGGCGGGTCTAGCGTTGATATAATGTTATTTATAAAACTTTTTAGATAATGTTTGTAATATTATTTTTAACAAAGCTCCAGCCTCCTGAAGGACAGGCCAGCACAGGTATTCTGGGCTCCTTCCAAATACTGTTTCACAGGTGCGCCACTGTTTAACCATGACTTGGAAGACTGGCATACCCACTGGTATATTCAATCTTTTTAATTAATCTAGATTAAGGTGCTCCTAAGAGTCCTAAAGAAAAAAATAAAAACCCAATTTCCCGATTCTCCTCACAGCAGGATCTGTGTATTTTGTCATCACTTCTTCCTTGCGTGCTTTGACCCTGTCCCCTTTTTGTCAATCCCCAGGGCCTCTGTCGAGTCTCCAGACTAAAGCAGCAGATATTCCCAACGTTAAGGCTGGAAAGGGTAAGAACATTTCATTTTCTCGGACGTTCAGCTTCCAGCCAGCCCGTTCCCCAGCACCCCCGGCTCTTCCCGTGCCGCCT
>NW_010098783.1:0-4444 GCF_000699245.1 Pterocles gutturalis
GGAAGAAGCAGTGAATTGGTTGTATCTTAACCTACTGTGGAGTCTTGTGGAATGTGTTCTGAAAATATGTGGAATCCCTTTTTCAGACCCTTTTGTATCCCCAAGTTGAAGTTCAGATCAGTTCTTAATGTGCATTTTCAAACTGTATTGTATCTATGTTTCTAACATTATATTCCTTAATCCTCTAGTGTTTATCCAAGTTGGTGTAAATTATTGACATTGTAGCACATAGAGTAAAACCAGAAAAGTTCACCCAAGTTTCATTCCAAAAATAAAAATGTGACTTGAACTAAGCAGAGCTATTTTTCTCCTGGGGTAAGATTGTCATATGCTAGCCTGGCTAGAAGGCAAGGTGGATATAGATTTCTAAAAGCCATTTTAGACCCTTCTAAAATGTAAGGTCAGTTTAAGTGCAAATGGATTGGTTTGGAAACACCGATGAACTTGTTTGCTCTCCTGTGCTGGTGCTTGCTGCTCCATGGTGTTCCATCCTTAAAAACCTGTAGGAACACCACTGGAACAATACATTTGCGCATGTTGGAGAGTGAGGGCTGCTCTGTGCTTCCTTCCTCAGGAAGGATTTGTGCTGCCCTGATGTATGTGCAGAGCAAGTGATTTATCCAGTACCATCCAAAATCCTTGATTAGAAGAAGTATTGTACCTGTATTATTGACTTTCTAACTAAAGGGAAAAGAGATTTAGTGAGCAGCGCAGTGGCTGTTTGGTTGCTTTAAGAGCTGCCAGGACCAGTTTTGCAGTGTTTTTGCCAAATGCATTCAGAATAAAAAGTTCGTTGGACAAAAACAATGATTCTTGCTGCGCTAATGCCTGGAGAGGCTCACTAACAAGGGGCTTCTGAGTGCAGGCTTGTCTGAGGAAGAAAAACATTTTGTGTGGAAAAAACAGAAGTTACTCTCTTTATAGCCTTCTGTCACCGAGGAAATGGAGGAGAAGGTGATAATGGACAAAGTGCTGAAACACTATGCAAAGAACATTCGTGTGTAGGAAGGGGTTTTGAAGTACTGAAAAATTACAGTATTGGTTTGCTTTTGTTCTTCTTTGAAAACTGGTTGGTGATTTTTATAAATTTTTTTTTCCATGGAGGAGAAGGTGATAATGGACAAAGTGCTGAAACACTGTGCAGTGCTATCAGGGTAAACAAAGAACATTCGTGTGCAGGAAGGGGTTTTGAAGTACTGAAAAATTACAGTATTGGTTTGCTTTTGTTCTTCTTTGAAAACTGGTTGGTGATTTTTAAAAAAATTTTTTTTTCCTAGCCCTTGTTTTAAGCTGTCATCTGAACACACTTGGTGTGATATATTGTGTGTCTGTAGCTTCTCTTTCATTGCAAACTTCCCTTCCCTATAGCTGAATTCTAGTGATCTAACCCAAGGAAATACAAGAAAGCAGAAAGTGAGTTGTGAAGAGAGCCTATGGATCAGCGAGAGAAAAGGAGAAGGGGGAAAAAAGCCTGAGCATAACTGGCCAGGTGAGAACTAAACTTTTTACTGATCTATTAAACAGATGAGCTTTGATAATATAGAGCCAGAGAACAGAAAGGTACCTTTGGCTTAATTGTTTTGAGGAGGTTGGGAATGCTTTGTGCCCACAGGAACAATCAGCACTTCATTCAGTAGGAATTTTTGTTTTGTCATTGTTACTGCTTAATTCCTTTTGTGAGATTGAACTGAGCTGTGCTGCAGCAGAATAAGCAAGCTGCAAAGTATCCGGCAGTCATCCAGGACCCCAGTTCAGAGTGGGCATTTTTAGGAAAGACCCCTGTATTACAGACTAAAATATGAAGCCGTGTTTGTCATAGTGCTAACAGGAGGAACCAAATATGGGGACTCATTTGTTGTGATGGATTATCACTGTCCTGTTTGATAAAGCCGTGTAGCTCCTAAAATGGGGAGGGGAGATAGGAGGAAGGTAAGGGAGCTGCAGCAGGAGAATCTAAATGACAGAAGAGTGCACAGTGAAGGTGATGGTCACCCAAGGAGTTACAGTGTGCTGTTGAGGAAAGTACTTGTTTCACTGTCTGTGGAAAGTGGAAGGACTGCTCTGCATGTAGAAATAGAGACGGAGCATTAATCTGATGCATTGAATCATTTTCCTGCCGGTTCCCTCCTAGCTTGTCTTGCCTCTCGTGCATGTTTAATGTCTTTGCACAGCTCTTGTTTTGGGAGTTGGATAAGTGATGTAAACAGTGCGGAAAGGGTGGTTTGTCTGGAGCGATGAGATGTACTGATTTGTGTGGTACTTCAGCAAGAGGAAACCCTGCCGTAAACCTGATGCAGCATTAACAAAGCAGGGCCTTGAAATTGATGTGCCACACCAGAAACCTGAAAAATAACTTGAGAAACTGCTATTGTTTAATTGTGCAAAATTTCTGCAAGGAATTTTCTCCTCTCGGGGTAAGAGAAGCTTCCTGAATAATACATTGTGTAAGGCCATACGTGCTTTCCCTGTGTCAAACCTGGAAAGCTGGATGGCTGTGACTAGGATGCCACTACTCCGGCATAAACGTCTGTCTGTAAGGCTGAGCTTTCCCATCTGAGTGCTGCACAGGAGGCAAGAAGCTCTGCTGAACACAGCTGAGAATTGGCCTGTGGTAACGGCCCGTGAGGAGGGGAGATGAAGTATGAGATTTTTCATTCTTTGCTGCTGTTTTGTAAGGAATAAGCCATGTCAGTAGCCTCTTGGTGGCTGGTCCTCTTTTTCTCCGCCTGTCATCCAGGTGTTCCTTCCTCAGGCACTGACTGTACCCTGCTGTGTGGAGAGGGAATACTGACATTGCATGTAGAAAAAGGAGACGTTTATAGAACTACACATTTGAAAACACTGGACTGAGTTAATTTTATGATGGTTCTTATGAAATAGGTGAAAATTCAAGAAAATGAATGCATCTCCTGACACAGCATAATATGAATTAATAAAAGGAGGAGCTCTTAGTAGTAGAGCATGTATGAGATACAAGTATCTCAGAGTAAGGAAAGACATAAAGCTAGCACGTCCTTTTGCGTCTTTCACTGTTCCTCTGCCCTTGCAGCCACTACTTTCTTGGTTAGAATACCAAGAGAAAGTGTAAGGCTGAGGAAAATGGATCTTTGTTTACCTGCTTATCCTGACGGCATTATGCTTGATGACAATAAAGTAGCTGGAGTCAATTTTCTTTTCCTTCGTCGTGTGCTGATAGTAGTATATAGACTGTGGAGAAAGGTGTGTTCATTACACTGGTGAATGTGTTCAGCCCGCCTGAGATAATCGAGTAATTACTGCTGTCACTCTGCTCAGGCAGCTGTTTGTCTAATATTCTGCATGGACATTATATTTTTTGGCTTTTTATGGACCTTTCTCGCCTTACATACAGTTTCCATGATTCACAAGAAAATTCCATCTTCTTCAGTCTCCGGGTCACATGACTACTGCAACAGAAACAATAGGGAATCGTTTACCCCTCCAATTCCCAGAGCAATGCTTGCACTAACCCCCACAGGCTTCTGTGGTAAGCAACCTGAAACGTTTGAAAGGGATGTAATTTCCGAGGGGTCAGTGTTCATGGCTGAAAGCTCCAACAATATATTAAGCTGGGCATTTTGTTGAAAAAAAATCTGCTTGTATTTAATATGTGTTAAATTATTATTCCCACATTGTGTGCAATGACTGAAAATTACGTATTCAATGGCAAGGTCAACTCTGTAAAGCAGATAGCATCTCTGTTAATAAATATATACTTCCTGCCTTCTGTTTAGCTAGGCTTTATTAATAAAAGACAGGAACTAATTATCCATCTTCCTTTGTTCTAAATGAACAAAACCTAGCTAAATACGGGGCAACCACTTGACTTTTGGCTGCCTGAGATTCAAACCTGGGGGGAGTTCAGAGCAGGTTAAGAAAGAAAGGTGCATTCCAGGTGGGAGGATGTACTTAAGTGCAGTAAGCAAGTTAAGGCTCACTCCCAGTTTCACAGAGGCACCATACAGACAAAGAGAGTTTCCAATATGTCCTTTTCCTGAGTACTGCCCCTCTCCCAGCTCCACTTTCTTATTGTTGTGTCAGTTTAAACATCCAACTTCCCTGTAGATATCCACATTTGAATACTTACCATGAGTCCTGTGTCTCCCACCCCCAGAATTAGGAAACACATATTTAGGTGGAGCAGTGTGAAGTGTCCGAACAGATAATGTGGTTTTACAAATGCTGTCGTAATCGGTGTCTGCTGCATGGCATTGCAAGCAATAATAAGAATTCTGCAGAACAGAATATAGAGGAACTAGAAAATTCTCTCTTGAGAGGAGAATTTGATGTCAAATTTTCCTTTCATCCTGGCAAGGTTTCTTGTGTTGGTTGGTACTTTCTAATTGCTGTCTGCAGTATCAAAAGACACAAAATTATGTAAAAGAAGTTTCAGCCTTTGCCCAGAGATCCATAGGTTTCATTCCTG
>NW_010098783.1:4475-51796 GCF_000699245.1 Pterocles gutturalis
TGTGCGATATTCAAAGTTAATTGGATGACCCAATTTTAAACCTGGAGTATTGTATGAACTTTGAGACTGTATCAGTGCAATTATAAGTTGCTTGAAGAACACATCTATGGTCTTGGGTAGAAAAAGCTGTAGGCCAAAACACAGCTTAGAAACACATTAGTAGTTAATGTCTGAAAAGGGAGGTGACCAGTGGAATGTAAAATTCTGCTTTGCAAGAGAATAGTATGAAGGCAGTTTAAGGGACTGTGCTTGTTGTTCCCCTGCACTGCAATAAAGCATCCTCCTGCTTCTTTCCATACAACATTTAGTGTTTGAAAGAGATCAATTGAGCAAGAGTTCAGAAAACTCTCTAAGTTCCCTTTACAAACTAAATCAGACTGTAAGTTTTAAATTTCTGTTTCATTCATCGTGTGCTTTTGAGACCTCCTCATGTTCTTGTTAATAATTCAGTCTTTACCTATTCTAGGTTCATTGCTCAGAGAGACAGTACTTTTTGCTGAGTCCAGCATATGGCCAACAGGAACTATGTCAGGTAAGGAAGGCAACCTTTAGTTTTTCACCTTATTCTCTTTTGCTGTTAATCACCTTTGGCATAGAACTATAATGCATGCAGCTAGGTTCAAATATGTCAACAACTGTTAGCTTCGGTAGCCCGTTACTTTGAAACAGCTGGAGAAGTGCCAAAGATCTCAAGTGTCATGAAGACTGTCAAGCTTTTGCTTTTTATGTTTGTTGTTGCAGCAGCTGAGAAAACAGCAAGTCCTGAAGCAAACTGGATTAGGTAAGAAAGAATTTTTAAACATCATCCTCTATGTCACCCTTGTGAAAAAAAACAAATGTATTGTGTTTTTCTGACTACCTTCCTACAAAATAGATAAGTCCTTGTCTCCTGCTAACACGTCACAATTATGTTACAGATGGGCAGCTAGTAGCTGTGAAGTGTTGCTCTGTTTGCAGCTGTATTGCTTAACCTTTTTCTTTCTTTCTTTCTCAAGAAACAATGAAATTAAAGCTATCAAGCTAGGCAAAATATCTGATTTTATCATAACACCATTAACATCATGAAAGAAAGTTACTCACTGGGAACATGTAATTAAAATAACGGTTGCTGACCGTTATTGTTGCTTCTCACTGTGGCCTTCATACATTTGTAACAGCACAGCTGTATTTGACTCAGGTTGCACTAGAAGTGTTAATTCCATTCACGAATATTCCCGAAGGGGAGTCCCTTGTGATTGTGCGCTTGTTCATCCACTTCTTTCTTCTGCTGTTCAGAAACTACTTGCTAGAGAGAGACTTTTGAAGTAAGTGGTGCATGGCATGAGGAAATACAGATCTCTGTGACTGGTAAAATTCTTAGTTATATTAGGGAATTCTTCAGCCTCATCTCTGAAAGAAAATACAATGCTTAGTTTCTACAGGTCTTACCTGTTAGCTTCCCGTGAAAGAGTGATTGTTATAAGTTGTACCTTAAAAGCTGCTAGTCTTGAGTTACAAGTTTGTAGTGTTGATGGTTTTGATGGTGGGCAGTGCCTATAATATTGGAAGAGGAGTAAGATTTTGCAACCTTGATACTATAAGAAAGAACGGATTGTGGAGAGTGCAGCCTGTGCTGTGCTGCTTTCATTATTATATCTGAAGAATTGACTCATGGTATACTTTAGATTTTGCAACCTTGATACTATAAGAAAGAACGGATTGTGGAGAGTGCAGCCTGTGCTGCTTTCATTATAACTCCTATCTGAAGAATTGACTCATGGTATACTTTTTCCTGCTTGGGTTCTTTGCCAAAAAATAAAATGGTAGCTCTCTTTCTCATCAGGATTCACGGTCCCATGAGTGTCAAGCTATTGTGAAATGAAACCCAGGGATTTAATTATAAAAATTTTTAAAAAGAAAAATCAGTTTACTAAGAATATTAATGCTGTAAGTAACAGTTTCCAACTAAAGATTTATGTATCTAAATGTTAGTTCTTTAAAAAAAAAAATATTGCATGGGGTTCTTATGAATGTGTATAGTAACAAGATTAGCTCTTTTTAGGTCATTGTGATAATGGAGCTAATGATGAGACAGTTGGTGCTGTCGCACTAAGGTGATCTTCACTGTTGCAAGACAAAATATAGTTAGATTAGCACATTTTTTGCAGAGATACGCAGTTATCCATGCGTGTAAAAGATTTTACTCCTATTAGCTAGCACATGCCAGTGCCCTTGACAAAGCTGTTTTTGCAAGATGTATTTGTAGAATGCACAGTGATCTGTATTATATGCCACGGTTTCCTCTCCAAAATGCTTTGTGACTTGCAAATATATAAACATATTGGGGACTAGATTGAGGATCTTGGAGCACTGCAATGATACCTCCTCTGGTAAGGCTGCCCTAAGGCCTGAGTGTATCAGGTTGCCGTAGTACCAAGTAAACCCTCTACTCTGTCCTTGACACAGTTCCACCTCTTATCATGGAGGATGTACTGAACTTGTAGGCATGCAGTTGCGCCTTGCTGCCTTAGCAAGAGAAGGAGAAGTAGCTTAGTGTGGTGTGATGATTTCCAGAGAAGGGGTTGCCCTGTAGGGTTAAGAAGGCCTGAGGGTCAGTCTACTGAATACACCAAGACTCTGGCTGGTAGAAAGTGGTTTGCTTGCAGCAGCTCAGCAGCTCACCCCAAATTTTGAAGGATCTGTCATCGCATCGAGGCATTTGTTTTAAAAAACATTTTTTAATGGTTGTTCTCCAGTATAGTTGCCCTTTGATTTAGAAAAAGGGTAAAATATTGGAAAGTTCCCAGTACCAGTTATTGCATACTTTTTAATACATTAACTTTGAGATTAGCTAGCAAAACCTAGAGGTATAGGGAGAGCAGAAGCTGTTCTCCTTCAGGTTCCTGATCTCTAAATATGTCAGCTAGGCAATCTAGATACCACCTACATAACTGGTATCCAGTTATTTTGCCTCTGCCATGGGACACTCCTGTCAAGTTTGTAGCATGTCCAAGCAACCTGTCAGGGAGCTATTTGTTACATGGTTGCATTTGCTCTTAAAGAATTGGTATAAACCTGTCCTGAAAGGAAAAGAAGAAAAAATTAGAAGCCCCATTTCTGATATTGAAAGTATATAATATTGCTGTTGCTAGCACTTTTCCTGGATGTGTGGGGAATAAACTCAGACTGAGTGCGCTAAGCAGGACGAGTAGTAAAAAGTGGAGAGTGGGATGACAGTTTTCATGTCTCCCTGTACGTTTTTCACACTATATTTTACACTTACTGGAGAGCTGAATGATAGATGTGATTAATTCTATCTCACTTGTAAGAAGAGGGCATGTTTGGTGCATATCTTCTTGTCTTCACTTGTTCTCTCATAATTTTTTGTCAATAGTTACATGGATGATCTTTATACTTCATGCGTAGTCTGTGAAGTGGATATAAAGACATGTCAGACTACCTTTTCTAATACATTTTCTTCTGAGGAAACAAGCCTGACGTAAATGTCACCTGCAACTGTAGCAGCTGGAGCATTGAATTAATGGCTCAAAGAGGCAAGGCAAGGAATGATTATGAAATGAGATAAATATGGTAGACGCGGTACATGATTCAAAAACTTTCTTGTGATTAAAAATGAGTGCAAGAAAGAAGAGTGTATCTTCAGAAAGTTATAGAGTATTTAAAAATCACCTATCTTTTGTACTTCTGGAAAAGTGTTAAAAATAATTTGCAATTATGTTTATAGGGAAAATTCCCCATTAAACAATTAAAAGGGTGTTTTTCAACTGTGGGTCTTAATTCTTTTGTAACAAATATTTTGAATACACTGAAACATAGGGAGTTTTCTAATAAAATGTATCTGATATGATGCCTCGTTTTGTGGCAAATGGTTGTAAAACTAAACTGATTGTTGTGTTGAAAATCATCTATATTGTCATCAAATGTAGAGGAAGGACCAGTATTAGTCAAAGAAAGTGACTTGATTTTAGCAACTGATAATAAATAGGAAGGTGGTGATAGTGCAGCTCCCTTGCTGGTGTTCCTTTCATAGGTTCAGGCAACCGAAACCATTTATATGCTGGCAGAAGGTTTTAAGGGTCTGCAGAAGTCAGCTAACAGAAAACTGAAGGAGTATGTCAGGGACTCATGTTAGTAGGGTAAGTTGCTTCCCACTAGAGGTAGTTAGGCCTCCTTTCCACAACTGTATATGTTGTAATACAGAGAAACTAGCTTAATAATTGGACTAGTTTAATAATTGGACAAAATGATTTGTGATGGCATAAGGTTGCTCAGCCTAGGGCTTCACAGAGTTCAGCAGCACTGCTGAGAAAATGTGCTTGGTTTCACGCTTCCTCAAAGCAGTGAACTGTCTGCTGTGAAATGAAGGCCTTCTTTTGACCAATCTGTGAAAAGGCATTTGGAAAAGAAAATTCATCCACTCTCTGAGCTGGAGGGTGGGTGCTCTTTGTGACAGGCTGAAGAACTGGGGATGCAACATGTATGAGGAACAGCTAAGAATGCAATTTAGAGTAGTTGTTAAATCTGATAGTCATTTCACTTGTAAACCATTGTGGTGAAGAGTCCACGCCCCACTCCCCCCTTCATACATTTGGGTGATCTTTCCACATGTAAAAGTCCGTGTGTCCAGGGGCACGTCTTCTGCAAAATGATTAGCTCCATGAGAATCAAAATGGGAAAAACAGTGTTCTAGCCTTCTGGGCTACACTGTGGACAAGGAGGCTGCAATGCTGCCACTTCCTCAAGGTATGGTTCTTGATACAGCTGTCTTAAGCTTTCCTCATATTTGCCTCCACATGCTGAAGTTGTTCCTCCTGGTTCCTGACAAGGTGTTCCTGAAGTGGGAAGTCATGAGTTGGCTGTAGCTGCCAAGTACTGGCAGATTCCAGTTTTCAGAGAGTTTTCTCGAGCTAGTTAATCTGAGTTTCAATTTTGATTGGCAGTATCAGCTCGCTCTGACATCTGATTAACCTGTACTTACTGCTGATAACACATGCGTGCACACACTCAGGTATTGCAGCAGAGTTTCTGTTGAACTCTTATCTGCATTTTACCGTGAGCTGACTGAAAGAGAATAAAGGGAATATTTAACCACTTGGGAAGGAAGGACTACAAACACAGTTCCTCAGGGGGCAATGACAGAAGCTCTAATAACAAGCACATGAGGCAGGAAATCAGTAGTATAATCTTAAACCAAAGTGAAACTGGAAACTCCCTGGGACCAGGAGCCAGCAATCACCACCACGTGGTAAAGCAACCTGAGGGCCACAAATGAGGTGTTTGGAAGTCAGGAAACTGGCAGTAGAGTGGGGCCTGCTGAAGCAGCTGGAGAGGGAGGGACCAGCAATCAGCACTACAGTGCTGAGAGGGCTCAATAAATGATTTTTTTATTTGTTGGGGCTCTGAAGGAGGTGTTTGTCCTAATTACCGTAGTCCCTCAGAAGCACAGAGGGAAATAATTCACTGCACACGTGTATTTCTAGATCTGTAAAACGTCATGCTATACTTCTGAAACTGATTTATTGCTGTCTTCCGCCCCCCTCTCCCAACTGCCCTGCCCCAGCAAGCTCTTACCATAACACACCATTCCTGGGGCTGTCACCTTTCTCTTTCTTTTCATCATCCAGTTGGTGACTCTCCATGCTCTCAGTCTTTCATAAGAGTGACCGTTTTCATTGGTGCGTTGTTGTGTGTCCCCCCCATTACCCATATGCTCATTGTACTTTTGAAGTAGGTTGGAGAGCGAGTTTTGTCTTTTCCTCTAAGAACTCAGCTTTTTTTTGTCACGCTTTCCTGTCTGCTCTGAATGCAGTCAGTTACAGATACATACTCTGCTTGTCCTAAACCGAGTAATTAAGTAAGGGTCAAAAAATTAATGGAAAAACTACGTACAGTTATGCTTCTGTCTGTGTGTCAGTGAAAAGTGGATGGAGTGCTGACACAAAGTTACGCCGATATCTTTGTAAAAAGAGGTTGCACGAATTGCTGCTGCTGGGACTATTTCTTGTAAGGAATGTCAACAACATTGTACTACCACTGTGAGAAATTTATTATAGTCCATTTTTAATAGTTGTAAGGTGACCTATGGTGTAGCTTTCTGTCTTTATTTAATCCGGCTTTTCTGAGTCTTAGCAATGGAACATCTGGAGAGGGCAGAAAATGTAGTAGTGTGAAGTTTTAATGATGAAAACTTCTGTAAACTTTGAATGGTGCAGATAGGTAAACCTTATTGTCTACCTGAAATATGGAGTTCTCTTTCTAAGTAAATTTTAAATATCTCCTATGCTGTGTTGTACAGGAAAGGGAAATTTTTAGGGGTGTTGCAGGAGGCATCTTACTCCAACATTCAAAACTAAATGAAGGAGAGATCTTTGCCAGTTCTTTACTGAACAAAAGTGAAAAGGGTGTATTCCTCCTTATTAAAGTCTTGATGACAAATGGGTATAAATATTTCATCAGCCGGAAGAATTCTTTGTTACCGTTCAAACTTAGTCTTATGCTTTCATGAACTCCTGAGACTTACGAATTGGAATCATTTTATAATCTCTGACAAAGACTACTTTTATTAAATAATATATACTAAATTGCCAGAATTTTGCAAGAGCTATTTGTTTAATAGAAGGAAGAAAATAATGAAATTTGCAAATAGGTTTTGGGAGAGAGGATTTTTTAAAGCAGGTCCTGCAGTAGGGTTCTGCTTTACAGTGTGGGGTTTTGTGTAATTATTGGTTGTCTTAATAATGACTTAGTTAATTAAGAACAGTGTGTCCTTATGGCCTCAAATGCTGGCTTACTCTGTGTGAAGGAAGACAAAAAAAAGAAAAAAGACAAAAAAGTTTGTTTACCTTAAAATATTTGCCTTACAAGTTCCACACCTCACTCCTTTGGATTTCAATATTTTCTGTGTAAACAGTATCTAGGGTAAGCTACGGACATTAAAGTGTAGTCTAAGAGTCTGTGAACCCCAGCAGTTACCACCAGGCAATACTGTAGCATGCGTATCTTCATCTGTCTTTAAGCAGGTAAAAATAGTGACCATGAGAAAAATGTATCTGGCTCATCTGTTAATAGGGCTGCTGGATCTCACTGGTTTTGCCTCTTGATACGCACTCAAGGATCTATAGATCTGTAGCTCTCACTACTCTTTGGTTTGAAAAACATGGAAGTTTTTTCATGTTCTGAGGGAGGCTAGCCTGAAGAAAGGCTTGGGTAAAGTGCCAGCAGGCATTCTGCAGGGAGGGCTGGGCTGCCCTGCGAGGGCAGGCGAGCTGGGAGCTGTGGGTGCCAATGGCACATCAGGGCCAGCGGCCATACAGAATGTGGGGCATCCTGGCAGGACCCCCGCCAGGCGAGAAGGGCAGGCCCAGGGATGGCAGCCAGGGTTGGTGACAGTCCAATGACTGCCAGGAGAGCCTGTAGCAAAAAGGCAGAGTCAAGGTCTAGCCAGGAAATTAAGTCCACAGGTTAGGGTTCAGGTCTGGATGAATGGGGTATGTGCTCACGCAGAAGCATGGCTGTAGGATAGCTTGAACAGGGGCCAAGGGTGATGGCCTCTGGTTAAATGCAGCTCCTGAGAGAAGCAGATGCCCTAATGTTGCAAACTTTTGCTAAATTATGTAATCCATTGTCTTGCTTATGTCTCTGCATGTGCTGGGCATTATTCTGTGCTGATTGTTGCAGCTGGTAAGCAGTTTTATGTGCTGATCTTGCTTGAGTCAGAGCTCACATGCCTGTCTGCTGCAGGTCAGCCTGTTTTCTCCTAATATTTTGGATTCCTGAACACCTTTGTTTGTCAGAGTACATCCCACTCAAGATAAGAGTTGTTCTGGCATGGATTACTTCTGTTCCTGACACAATCTTATTGCCTAGTCAAAGATCAATTCTGGATTTTCAGGTAGTTTACTTTTGAGTGATCGTGCTAAGATCTTTTATCAGGGGCATATGTAACTTGTAAACTTGCATGATTGTCTCTTCATCTTTTGACAGCCACATTTTTTAGGTGTTTTCTTTGTACATATAGAGAAAACCAAACCTCTAATGGATTTCATTTTTATACGGAGTGCCATAATCCTTCTGGTTTTGTGACATTACACTGTACTTCCTTTCTACATCTGAATTAGCAAATACATCAACTGCTTCAGAATCTGACTGTCATCTGGCAGTTTTTCTTCCTTTTTCGCTGACATCTGGTAGCTGAAGGTACAGAATGAACTGTGGTTTACAACTCCTCATTTTTCCTCTTCTTTTCTTGTTCCTGGAGCCCAGGAGGCCAGTGAATCATTTCTGAAATCACTTTAGGTCTGAGGTCCTTGAAAGAGAGAGTTATTATTCAAAGAACAAGTCCAGCAGAACAGGGCTTTCTCAAACTTGTCCCTGTCAAATGGATATTTTTTTTTTGCCCTTGAAGCTAAGGTATATGAATTAGCAGTTTCAAAATCACCAGTCTTTGTACTTTGTGACCTTTTTCTGGCTGACCTTTCTCAGTAGTGATGAGAGGAAAGCAGTATTCATCGTCTGTAACATTACTTCCTAGTGTTTGCAGTAGTACCTCTGCTTCCAGACTGACGAGAGCAGTGTTTCCCCTATGTTCTGGACTGAACTAGACAAGGGATCTGTAGTCTTATCTTGGAAAGGCTTTGTTACATCATCCCTCAAAAAAGGAATTGCATGCTAAACCAGTATCTAACTCCAGCAACATTCACTATCATCACATGCAGCCTGTATTAAAAGATTTAATTAAATGAGACACACACCTTGACCCCATTTATGTGTCTGCTTAAAGTATGGCTGTTAATTTACAACACGAATGTATAAAAATCTAAATGTTGAGATACAGAGAGCCTTTGTCTCTGAGATGTGACCATTTTCCAACTAGTGTTATGCTTCACAGTGGACTAAAAGATTGGGAAAAGTTGATCCAAATGTGAACTTCACCAAAGTCTGTTACGGGGCAGATGTGACTTTTTACATCAGGTGCAAAGCCATCAGCCTCTCCAGAAGGTGGCAAGCAATAGTTTGGTGGAGGAACAGATTATTCTTTTCTTAGATGAGTGACCAGTACTTTGTGTTTTAGGGGAGCTGACAAAGGTGAATTGCCCCAGACATGGAGATGGCTTATAAAGCAAAAATGGTTGCCAAAGTAGGATTCCCTTCTGTGAGAGGATATGAACTGAAAAAGAGATGTGAGTTTATTAGATAAGAAGACCCTTCAAGTCTGATCTGAGTCCAGATGGATGTAGACTTGTTTCTTCTAATTTCCCTTCTCTTGTGACTTTATAAACCTTCGTAAACTGCATTGTCTATTGTGGATATACTAAGTAAATCCTTTTATTAGCCATTTATGTTGACCTGAATTTGAGTGAGGGATTGTATCAATACAGCCATCTAACTTCAAGGAATTTGTGCCCATAGGCTTGTGCAACCCATAGATGGTACTGAACTACTCTTAGTAAGCCAGTAGCCCAAAACATTTCTTAGAGGCTGTAAAGGATAGTGGAGTTGCACAGGTCAATGCACAAGCCAGTAACTCAGTGCCTAAGAAGAAGGGATATTTCCATTGCTGAAGAGGAAATCTCTTTGGAATGCTGGTGAGAAGCCCAAGGACTGCAAAGGAGTATAAAGGTAGAGGATGTTATCACAAATTTTACAACTGGCAAATCAGAGACAGAGAAAAATTAGATAATATTTCTAGGGTATGCACAAAATTCTTCTGTCCTGATACCTTAGCCCATTCCTACGCCATGTTTTCAAGATCAGGTTTCTTCCAGCTCCTGTTAGTTACTTCCTGTCTGGTGGTTGCCTTCACTAATGTAAAGGTTGAGCAGACTGTTAGGTCAGCATGCTTCTGAGATAAGATCCCATTTTTAGAATTCAGTTTTCATTAGTGAATTAACTGGACATATAAATATTTATTACTATCTCAGATGTCTGATTACAACAGAGAATAAATAATTCATTATAGAAAATTACCTTTGTACAATTGATACCACAAGGATATAAATCAGATATGGAAATTTCCAAAAAAGAACACTATATATTTGTTTTTTTGAAATGACTGCTGTTCTTAGCTGGGTAACAGACCTTCCACTGTGTGAGCAGTAGTGATGTGAGAAAGTCCATTTACAGAAATGTGTGTATAAGTATATTGACAGTTGTGACAATTTAGGGAATCTGTATACAATATATGATTTCTGTTTGATACTGTGAGATTTCTGTGTGTAAGTCATTCACACTACATGCATTATTTTAAATGGGGGTGTATTTGCTTTGTGTGTTGTACTTCTGCTTCTGTAGGCTGGTTGAAATAAACTTTGCACCTGCCAAAAGCTAACAAAAAAAAAAATTTTTGGTGAGTAGATGGCATTAAATAAAGGGTTGAATACTCTGTGGGACAAGCTTTAAACTTAAACTGGGAAGCTAGACTTCAGTGAGAGGTTTTGGTCACAGAGTGGAGAAAGGCTGGAAGATTAAAGGAAAGTAATTCTTATTGGCCATTTTAAAAGAAAATCTGCCTCTTTTCACAAAAAGGGTGCTTACTACACAGATCAGGAGGAATAACTTAGAAAAGAAGAGCCACTGTGTTTTGGAGTAAATGCCACAACGTTGAAATAAGAGATTGAGGACTCATGATTGTAGTGGGTTAGAAGCTGAAAGAGTTTTAGATCTCAGAAAGCTGAGACAGCGAAGTCTTAAAACAAGATGATTATTGTTTTGACTGTTTATTGATGTTCCTTGTAATAGCTAAAGGGGGTTTTCAGAACCCTTGATAAGTCTGTGCATTTATCTGTTTCACCTCACACATACCTTTAAAAATACCCTTGTTGTGGAGCTGTGAGAGAGGGTTTCAAGGCACTGGAGAATGAGCTGTGAGCATACCTCTGTGGCTGGCTGAGCTGGTCCACAAACTCATGTGTCCGACAAGGGAAGCCAAAATGCACATGCTCTGAGCATCAAGGGACACTTTTAAACTAGCAGTCCACGGGGTTGCCTGTGCACTGTTACCTGGAGACAGCTGATGAGACTTCTGCAAGGGCTACTGCAACAGGATATTGCTGTAATGTTTAGGGAGATGTTGCTGGTCATGACTATGTAGGAGACACCTTTCAATACAAGGTATTGAAAGGTACTAGTTTGTCCAATTTGTAAACAGCATGTATAAAATATGATTTCTGCAGTACAGGAAGTGAGTTACAGTCAAGAGTATATCTTAAGTTCTCCCAACTCCTAGGGTTGTATTTGAAATGTCAACGCTCTTTGTAATGCTATCTAGTAAAACGAACATCCTAAAGTGTGTATCGTGGTTTAACACACTCGGCTAGCTGCAAACACCACACACCTGCTTGCTTACCCTCCCCCCTTCTGGGGATGGGGGAGAGAATTAAAGGGGTAAAGGGAAAAGAGACTCATGGGTTGAGATAAGAACAATTGAATAAATAAACTACAATAAAATTGAAAATAATAATAATAATAATGTTGATAGTAATATATACAAATATACAAATGAGTGATACACAGTGCAACTACTCACCACTCGATGACCAAGGCTCAGCCCATTCCTGGCTTAAAATCCCAGAACAGAGTCCCAAAACTGCAATCCCAGAAAAGAGATAAGAGCCCAAGTGTCTGAGAGACCGACAGCTGACCAACAGGCAAGATGACCTCGAGAGAGGGGTGACCCAGAGAGAGAGACAGCGAACTTCTAGACAGAGCCTCATCTATATACTGGGGATGATGTGCGTGATATGGAATACACCACTGACCAATTTGGGTCTCAATCCTAAACCTAAGGTCGAATCCTGGCCAGTAATTGGGGCTGTGCTCCCTCACAGCTTCTCCTGCACCTGCAGACACTGGTGCAGCAGAGAAGCTGAAGAGTCCTTGACTGTCCTGGCAACAACTATAAACATCAGTATGTTATCAGCCTCCTCGGCACAAATCCAAAATGCAGCCTCACACTAGCTGCTGTGAAGAAAGTTAGCTCTGTCTTGGCTGAAACCAGGACAGAAAGACAGTAAAATCCTTACAGCACATCACTCATACCCTATCAAGATACCTTTCTTGAATGGATGCTGTCAATTGCTTTTTGTTCATCATGCTTTTATTCTGCTTTAAGTGTTGCTCTTTTAGTAGGTACCCTCTGATTAAACAGAGAGGTGGGAACTGGGGTTATTTGCAGAGGGTATCCTCACTGAAGAAAAATAATCCATTGCTCTGTGATGTGTTAGAACATAATGTCTGTAGATTAAAGCATTGTTAAAAATTTGATGCAGACATACTGCTGTAGATCCTGCTTCATATTGTGTGTACAGTCTAATTTACTTACTTTTATGGTGAAAGTCTCAACTGATTTCTCAGTTCAGTGCTGCTTATTAACTATTCTCTCTCTTTTTTTGGTTTGTTGAATGATATGACAAAGTATATTCCTGTTTCAGGTTCTGAAAGCCCACACTACTGAGCACAGAGCTGTTCCACAAACTGAACAATATGTAAAACAAAACTGAATAGCTGCTAATGAACTGCTAAAGGCTGGTTATTTCAGGTCATAGTTGCTGTACCTAGTGCATGGTACAGCATCCTTACTTGTCATATTTTCTCTTTGTAACTTAAGTTCGGGCATTCTCATAACTTTCTTCAGGAGCATCTGCCCAAGAGTTAATCTGGGAAAATAGGCCAGTTTGTTACTTTATTCTGTGTTAAACTCTGTTCTGAAAATTCATGGACAATTTTTTTGTTGTTACTGAATTGTTCTCTCTTCGAGATCACAGCTCTTGGAGGTGTTAATCTCCCTCAAATGCCTTGAATCAGTAGGAATTGAAATTGATTAGTGCTTCTCAGTGTGAAATAGCTGGCAGGAGCAAGCTCTGAGAATTTTTGCTTGTGTCCATATTGACATCTGTTCTTTCTCCAGGGGGCTTGTACCTTTTCCCTCAATGGGATAATTGAGTACTTTGGTAATGTGTTTTTGTATTAGTGGACATTAGGCCTATATGTAAATCATGTAGACTTTGAGGCATCTTCCCTTGTGCAATAAAGATAAATCAGATCTTTCTTATTGATGCCGATACATCAAAATGTATAATAAAATGTACTATGTAGACTTTGAGGCATCTTCCCTTGTGCGATAAAGACAAATCAGATCTTTCTTATTGATGCTGATACATCAAAATGTATAATAAAATGTACTAATGTCTAAATTCCTGTTTGAAGTTACAAAGCCAGACTTTTTACTGGATGAATCTGGAGAGAATCAGAGTACTGCAGCAATGTTGTTTGCTATTCAGGTCAGAATATACAAATGCATAAGTCATGAAGATAAGAAAAGGTCCATTGGTTATTATATTATATCGTGGAAAGTTATTTTTGCTTTTTTTTCCTGAAACTAGCTTCCCATCAGAGTTTCTAACACATTCAACTTTCTGCTCGCCTTAAATATTAGCAAATGGTAAGGTATTTTTTGGGTTCAGATCAGCAAAAAAACAAAGTTGGCTTTGTTCCTCTGTGCATATTAAGGCATTATTCAATAACATATACAGGTGTAACAGCTCTGAGCAGCTTCGATGTGTATCACTATTTTTCCTTCTCTTTTACCTGTCTGTACCCCAAAATCCCTAGTGGATTTTCAGGTTCAGTAATTAACTGTGAACAGCAGTGGACATTGACTGACTCTGTCAGTCATGTCGGCTGGGAAGATGTCAAGCCAATTGCTTGTGGATTTGCCTTGGTCTTTGTTACTGAATGCAACTGAGATGGTTATAAACCCAGATAGCATAACCCGAATAATAAATTTATAGTTTATTAAACTTAATTCTTTAAAGGTTCTTTTGATAACTGCTCCATGAAGATAGCTACTGAAGGAAGTTTAAAATTAATGGATCCTATATCACATGCCTATTATTATTTTTGAAGCCTGTTAGAGAAGAGAAATTATGCAAATTGGTGTCATGCTAGGCTACTGCACACATGCTGGTAATGCATAACAACGAGCTCACTGATGAAAATACTTCATCTTAAGCAAGAGTCATTGTCAGCACTAAGAGCTGTTCTTTGTGTCATGGTTAACAGTTTATTATTATTTTTCTTATGTATAAAGGAGAGTGTTCTTATTAAAAATCCTCATTAGAATAAAACTGCTGCAAAAGTAATACTGGAGAACTATAGGGATGAATTATGATTTATTACATTATACAATTAAGGTATATTGTGAAACAATAGGAAGATCCCTTCAAAAAATTAAGCAGTTGTTGCTCGCTCTCTGTGAATGACTAAGTGGCTTTAATTCTTCGGCTCCTGCCTGTAAAAGACTTGATAAATAGATCAGGCTCAGGATCAATTAGCGTCACAAGGATCTTTTGTATTAATGAAGCCAAGCTGCTAGGATTGAACCAGTTTATCTGTACCCTTCATGACAGCGTCTTAAGCTAACACACACGGCATTGTCTGTCTAGTACTGGGCATGGGAACCAGCCGCAGAACACACAGTTCTGTGCAGCACTGGCTGATACAAGCGCTCCCTGTGAGGAATCTGTCTTAGTCCTGAAGAATTCTGATATCCTTAGCGGGACAAAAATCTAATACAACCTGGTATCAGAAAATAGGTCGCTAATGTAAGTTTGCAGTTATTTTCTTCCCAGGTTTATCCTACATCTGTCTTAGATTTCTTTTTCCTCATCTGTACACAAAGCATATCAAGTTTTTCTGATTAGACTGCAGTGAAGAGCCTGGTTTTGATCTAAGGGTCATCATTCTGTTACAGCCCTTCATCCTTCCATTTTAACACTAACAGAGGCATTTTGTTTGCCCTGTTAAATTGCTGCCAAAGGAGGCAGAGTAAACCTTCTCAGGTATTGATTTTTTCACCCATGAGGACTGTAGCTTGTAGTCACTTGATTTGCCACCTGCAGTTTGTAACTGAATGGGCTCATGGGTTTATAAACATCATTTTAGCGCTAAGTTTGCAGCCTGAGGTGAAATTGATGTGTTAGCTGGTAGTCATTTGTAACAACTTTGATGGGTTTTGCTTGTTGGAATTCTCTTTAAATGGCTAATATAAATAGCATTTTTGCAACAGAAATGTCACTAATCAGAATTTCCTGTTTGACTTGTTGATCTTAACTGGCTCTCAGATATTTGAATCTGGTCTTCGGTAATCATTTCTGCTTAATATTTTTGGGGTCTTTCTGGTTTTCATTGTTACATTTATAACGTAACAATTATGAACTGTATGGTGGTAACTGACTAGGTATATAATTTTATTCAACATCTAGTCCTTGGAGCTGTAGATATAGAACTAATTAATTGTCAAGCAAATGAAGCATTTTGTAGTTCCTCATGAAAGATCAGGGGCTTTATTTTCAGTTGTACTCAAAACTTCTCTAGAAGTTTCTATTGATTTCTATGTTAGTAGCAAAGTACCTTTTACCTCACAGGATAAGACAACTCTGGAAAAATACTTGGTTTACCATGGGCAGGAAGTGATTTTTTTCAATAATTTGAACCTTAGAAAAGCATTCAGTCTTTCATCACTGAATACAATTTTCTCTGTTGGTCACAGCTTCCATTGTAAGTTTTCTTAAATACCCAGTGCCTCTCAGAAACCTTGAAAGTGTAATTTTCTCATTAATAAGACATTTTGCTAATTTTGTGAAAACAAAAGAAATATGTATTTCTTGCATGTTAGTGAGAAGTGCAGGTTTGCTTTACTAGTCACCCCTGAGAGTTACTCGAACTTTATATGCCTCGGCTTGAGCATTTTTTTGCTTAACTTCTAATGTCAACACTGATCTTAGGATGTTTATGTTGAACCTTAGTGAAACAGTCTTTTGAAGTTTTGTGAGAAAATTCTTTCTCACAAAAGACTGCATCCAGATTTGACAGAGAAGTAGAAATCCCCCAAATAAATAAGTTCCTGCAGTTTTCATAAAAATCTGTGTCAGGCTAGAGGAATTGACCGTAAGAAGTGTTCCCCTCTGGGAGGGATACAGGTTGAATTTTGTCCTTGATACATTCTGCTTTGGTTGTTCCACCCATGTGCTAGCAATTCCAGCTTAGCTACAGCAGATGTTGTCTTTTGGAGCTATCAGAAAGAATTATAATTATTGTGATGGTAGGAAACAAAAAAGATGCAAATCTATCAAATTCATTAGTTTCACTGCACATGAAACAAGTTGGTTTATGGCTTTCTTAGTTTTGTGAATTACCATTTACAAATCTTTTCACTCTAGCTACAGTTCAGCTTTTGTACATATTCAAGTAGAGAAGTTCAGCTGTGGTAGACCAGCATAAAGAATGTTGTATCTATGAAACCCTGTGAAAATGAGTGGGATTGAACGATTCTAACAGAAAGAAATTTGATTACTAATATAATAGTATTGACATCAATGAAGATTGCATAGAAGAATCAAAGTACCAAGAAACTTTCTGAAGTACTAGTGATCATTTTCATTAAAAAAGATGGAGCGGCTTGAGTTGACCCTCATCTTTAAGACCTTCCTACTCTAGAAAACCCCAGTGGTTGCTTGTTCTGTTCTTGATTATGCAGTGATTGAGGCACTGTTTAATTAAACTTAAAGTGCCTGCCCACGTTCTGTACATGCCAAGCAGCTCTCTTTAAGGCTATTATACTTTTTGCAAGTCCTGTTCAACTAGAAAATTGTTTGAGGTGAAGCGAACTGGTGTGACTGTTATAGACAGCAGATGACGCGAAGCCATCGGTCTGTGGTAAGAGAGAAGCAACTTCAGAATGAATTCCTGGGAAGCAGAAAAAGCCTGATTTTTGAGGGAAATGCAGTTATGATGGACCCAAGGTACCAGTACTGCTACCTGGACCCCATGGAGGATGCAGGTTTATCAAGAGCATTGTGGCACTTGCTTGGGAGTCACAGGATGAGGTACTAAATAGTTCTGGAGTAAAGTAACTACTTTGTGACCCAGCAGCAGTGTCAGCAGTGCCTCCTGATCTGACACAGGCCTTCAGGAAAGACTGAAAATGCATATCCAGTAAGAAGAGCATTAGATTTGCAGGGCAGCTGGTCAGTAGCCAAGCTGTGTTTTGCCTTTGCCTACATGTGTCCTAGATTCGTTTGTTTATGAAACTGGCTGATCAAGAGGATGTATTTGCCCACCCAGAGTAGTCTTCTTTTCTGTTTGATTTATGTGATCAATACAGAAGTGATCAGTCATTATTGGACAAAGGTTAATTCTTTACTCATAAATGTAAGGGTGCAATAGGAGTTTACTTACAAAAATTTGTAATGCAACAGATCATGATTCCATGAATCTAAATGAAAACATGCAGCTGGAGTGTCTGCACTAGGCACATACATCTTTCCTGACATGCATTTTCCAGAATATTAATGGAGAATCTTCTGGTTTAGACTCAAGCATTTGATCTGAGAATTTGAGTTAAGATTATAATCTTACAAATGCTTGTCGTTCAGAAATGGTTTAGGAGTGGTGGTGTGAAATGTTCACCATTTGACTAAAGTTGTTTTTTCTCTATTTCTAGAGAAGAAGGTGACATTTAGATTTCCCTGTGTCCTGGGTTAAGGTTGTGCTTTCTTCTGAGCACAAATACAAAACACAGCCTCTTGCTAGCTATTATGAAGAAAGTTAACTCTGTCTCAGCTTAACCCAGGACATCCTGCCATGATGTCAGCAGCTGTTTTGTGGGAAGTTTATCATGCTTAATACCAGGAATGGGGTTGTGTTTCATGCTGTGATGAACTGGAAGAATAGATAAGAGAGCAAGCATGCACAACACTTTCCTCAGAACTAGCATCTGAACACAATCCATTGCTATGGGTTGTCACTCTATTCTGGCTCTTTCGCTGGTATTACAAGTCTGAAAGCAGAAGGAAAAAAAAAGTAACAAAGATATGCCTGAATTTAAAGGACCTTATGTAGAAAAAGCGTGTATGTAAGCACAATTAGTAAAAAGTTTTAAAAGTTTAAGTTAGAGTACATGGAAAGGCAGAACATATTTCCCAGCTGCATCACCTCTGTCTCCATTTTGACCAGCCACAGAGTCAGTTTCATAGTTTGTATGTTCAGGAGACTTGTTCTGTGAACTGAATTTAGCAGGAGTGTTTTCAGGGATCTACCTTTCATAAATAATAGCAGTTCTGTTCTTGGTTGTCCTTTTTTTCTCTTATGTTGGCCTAGTGAAACAATGTGATCAGTTTGTGTGGTTCTTTTTTGTTTGTAAGTTGAATAGCATCAATGACAGCTTTTGAACAAACTTTTCTCCTTCTCATTCATCTCCTTCCGTTACTGACCTTTTTCCCCCCGAAGAACTATGCACATCACAGTCTGGGACTGATTGAGAACAGTTATAGGATGGTGTGTTGATGGATTCCTTTGTATGCTTCATTTCAAGATATTGACATCTTCTTTATTTTAACCTAGCCAGTGAGAGACAGTAGGAGGAGACTAGCAGAGGAAGCTGTTCTGACTATTGATTTTCTCGTGCTTTTCAGAAGTTCATTAATTCCTCTAACAATTGCTTCTTGGGTAGCTGGCTGGGTGTGACCATCACTAGCTAGCAGAATAGGGGCTGTCATGGCTGGATGAAGCCATAGCTGATAATGTAATGGAAGCAATATCGAGCTCCCTACAAATAGTGAAATACCTTCATTTTGAATATAACATTCTTACTCTTCCACAGTATGTGTAGATGCCAGAAGAGTATGAGCCAGCTGTTTCTGAAGAGAGACAAGAGGGATTAGACAAGCAGAACACTGCAAAAATTAGCCCTGTACATGAATTATTATATGGAAACTGTATGTTCAATTTTGTTTCACTAGTATTGACTGGTATTGCTGTTATGTCCCTACCAGCTATGTTAGAATTCAAAACTGTCCAGTACTGTATACCATGACTGTTACAAAGCAGCAGGCTGGAGTAAGGCTCTTAGTAATTTCAAAACCTCTATGCATGTCTCATTTTGCTGTGAGCTAGAAAAGGGTGTGTGTTGGAAGGTAATAGGCAAATCACTGTTGTGTAGAAGTTGAGTAAGGCAGTACTGAAAATAGAACAGTAACTGTAAAACTATTTCTGGTACTGTTTTTCTTGCTTATGAGTCTCTCTTCTGCCTATATTTTCTGGGAAAGATAGCTGTGATAATAAATTTGTAAGAAAAGGTTGATTTTATTCCAGAAGTAGTTATGTCATAAGAAAATCTGCACTTAGTTATTCTATATAGGATTTGGCTTTTTGTTTTGTTTTCACAACATAGGTGAAAATCACAGTAGAACTTCTAGGACACCACATAGTTTTCCAGAAGGCTACTTTGGGGATGTTTAGAGCCCTTGAATACAATTG
This sequence comes from Pterocles gutturalis, assembly GCF_000699245.1. Classification (NCBI taxonomy): domain Eukaryota; kingdom Metazoa; phylum Chordata; class Aves; order Pterocliformes; family Pteroclidae; genus Pterocles; species Pterocles gutturalis. The sequence continues at coordinate 23,790 of NW_010098783.1, forward strand.
GAGGACTGTAGTTCACAGGAGGAAAAATTATTTGTGCATTGTCTGTAACCCACATTTCTTTTATGTTAACTTTTATAGCAAGCAATACTTGTAGTCTGTCTTAGAGATAATGTTAAGGGGTAATAATAGGCAATTATTGATCTTTCAGAGAAATATTTTCTTTAAATGTAGATACATGTTATTTGCACATTTGCCTGGCTGACATCTAAGTTAGTCTGTCATACCTAGTCTGACTTAATTTGTTCTGACTGCTAAAGGTTTTCAAAATAGAAAAATCCAGGTGTTATGAAGAAACCCCTGAAATTTACTTTATTGATGGAGAATATATCTTTTCATAGATAAATGAAAGAAACCCTGTCAATGGCTGAAGCCTGTTAATAATTTTTTGTCTTACCCTATTTTTTGTATTGGTTGGTCAGCTTTTAGAAGTCTGATTTTAAGTTAGTATATTATCTCTGTTTTTTAAAAAAAATCTGCTATTTGCCTCTGTCTCATGCTCTCAGCCCCCCCGAGAACAGTTGTACTAGACTCCATCAAGTCCTCACTTCTCCTTTGCATTCTGTCTCTTCCCAAATACGCAAAACAGGGTTTGGTAGAGTGCTATGGGCTTGGTGATAGCATGTAGTCATTTCTCAAATAGCGTAAGTGTGCGCAGTCCCAAATAGCTTTGTGTAAGATATTCCCCATCCAGTAGAGTTAATTGCCAAAGTGTAATTTTTCAGCATCTGGTGTGGGCTATTTTGCTTGCCTACGTGGAGCAGATTTAACCACTGAGATGTTTTCTCCAGCTGGTAGCAGAAGTCATGAAATACTTGTAATCAGTAGGTCTCTAATAGGTTGAGGCTCCCTCTGGCGAGGGCATTGCTGAGATTTTCACAGCTAGAAGCCATTCTCTGTAGATCATTTCAAAGCCCAGAGAGGTGTGAATCCTGACATTGGAGGGAGTGAAAGGAGAAAGTTCTTCCTAAAGAAATGTCAGCTTCAGCTTTTTAGTGTTAAGATCTTCTGGATAGGTGGTTGTTGTAAAAGTGATTGCATTCAAATGTAACTTTTCACTGTAGAAATAAAAAGTAAATGGCAGCCCGTGTTAAAACAAGGTAATTCTATTTTCTGAAGTCAGTAAATCAGGAAATAGAAAAAGAAAAGCTCAAATTTACAACTTCATCTTTTTCCTTTAATGTTTATATTTTGTACTTAAAAAAAAATCCAGACTTTTAATATTGAAGATAGTAGCAGATAGTTTTCTTTTTCTTTTTTGTACTGTAAAACATTCACATGTGTCATGGGAATGTCATAAGGGATACTATGTTGTGTGCAATGGGCACTTTCACTGATGACAGACTCATTTAGATTTGTATTGCTTGAGTTCAAGAAGAGGCTGTTTAAGTGGAAGACATTTATGGTACAGATTTGGCAAATCTGATTCCATTTAATGTATAAACATGCTACCTGTAAATGCTGCCTTTTTATCACAATGCATAGCAATACTCACTAATTTTTTTCTTCAGGACTTCATCTGTAACAATTTTGCATTAGATTTTATTTTGTCAACATTGTCTTCTGGTATAAAGAAGTGTTAATGTATTTTGAAAACTTGGAGATATCAGTTTAATGGTTACTTATTAATCAGAACAAAAGCAGGCAATGACACTAGTCGGTTTTGTTTTGTTTTAAGGAAAAACAGCTGCTGTTAGGGAGGCATCATAATAAATATTACATCGGTACAAAGAATGCCATGCATCATTTTCCGGACAACCTGTGTGGTAGGGTAGTTGTTCTAGTGACAGTAAAATAAATATCAGTCTCTTTTCCTTGTCTTTTTTTTTATTTTCTTTTTTTTTTTTTCTTTTTTTTTTCTTTTTTTAATTTTTTTTTTAATAAGGTTGCATCAAAACTCTTTGCAGTCCATTCTTCTGTATCATTTCTCCTAAAGCATTAAAATCACACACGTTCAATATGTTGTTTTTTTAACCTGAGATGCAACTGTTGCAATTTACGTTTGTATTCACCACCACCCCCCAGCCTGCAAGCAAACCTTGCTCTTAAGGTTGGCTTATCAGGAGCTACATGTCTGTGGCTGCTGTCTTCAGTGCATGTAGTACAGTCTGTTCACTGACTTCACAGAAGTCTTCCACCTGACCCACTTCTCTGTTGAGGTGCTAACTGTATGTGTTCAGAATACTGTTCTTTATTTGTGGCATGCTGTATTGGATCCACATAGTGAGGAACTGTCCTAATAACTTACGTTATTGACCCACAACAGATAAATGACATTGACTCTAGCTTTTGGTTTTTTTTCTTGTTCTATTTCCTTCTTTTCTTTGTCTTTCTTGGTCAAGAGATCAAAGCAATTTGATGTATTATTTAGCACCATTTTTGGTGCAAATACAGTTTTAACCAAGCAGCGAAATAGAGGTTTTCTCTAAATGTGCTTGCCATTGTTTAAATTACTTCTAATCTGACTTTGGTAGCAGCAATATTTTGTGCCTGCTATATGGTAAATTACTTTAGCAACATGTAAACATTTTGTCTTAGGGTTTAAAGGAATCTAGAAATATCTTCTGGAAAGGAAAAAAGCATACACATGAGTTTATACATGTTTCTGTTTTGAATATTTCTATACAGATTTCCATTGCATATGAATTTGCACACAGATTATTTTCTTCTCTATCATGAACAGAAAGCACAATTATTTCTTTAATTAGATTGAAGAGCTGTTGCTTCATTCCCTGTTAACTTATCAGTTTCCCCAGCCAGGCTCACATTTCTTTCTGACTAAATTTCTCATGCCAGATAGTTGTCACTGATGCTGGAAATAGTGAAGAGGTAAATAAGACAGCAGGGTTTTAAAATTACTTCAAGCAAATTTGCAGATATCAGACACGCTTAGAAAGAAATGTCTCAAACTTTTAAAATTCAAGTGTATTTGAGGTGCTAGTTGATCCGTCTCCAAAAATTGAGAGCTTTTGCAGTCAGCTAAGATGTTGTCTTCAATTGCTTTTTGTCAAGATCACTTTCTTATTTTTTCTCCTTTGGTTTGTTCATGGATCTCAGACTTTATATCTCCTAGTAAAGTGTACAGATAGCTGAAGTAGTCTACGTACTGACAGCCACCAAATGGTCAAATGATATTTTTTCTTAGAGAAACCATAAACAGATTCCCTAATGATGAGTTATATAAGAAGGTTAAGTTAATCTCATCTTAAACTTCCATCTTTCACCGGTTCCAGTTCAGGGGCAAGATCCAGGTTCTCAATACTTGAAATGAAATCCTAAAATGGTATTTCATTTTCCTAATTACCAGAACTTGCCATCTGTGTAATTCCAAGGGTGGGAAGGAGCCCTCTACATAGGCTGCAGGGATCCATATATCACTCAGGAGTGTTTGGGGAAACTACTCCCCTGAGTGGGAGATCTCCTGAAGGTGGAGGTGCAGTCAGCCACTGTAGCTGACCATAACACACTCTGACTGAAATACAGAGATAGAGACAAGTGCAATTGTTGAGAAACATCTCCAGTGATGAATGTCACCCCAGTGGTGTACCTGTTGCCTATTATCAAATTGATTTGTATTTTATTATATCAGCTAGCCCAGTTTTAACTTTTTTTTAAACTGTTTGTACATGGCCCCATTGTAGATATATCAGATACAACGAGGTGTTATACCTACTGAATGCCTGTCTGGCAAGTGTCAAGGGAGCGTTAGACAAAAAAATATCTTAAAGCATGTCATTGCTTTTTAATGCACAAGAAATAGGGCCTCAGTTCATGAACTATGTTAAACCAATTGTGTAAAATGTCCATTGAAAAAGTGTGCAGTAGAGGGAGGGATCAGATTTTGTCAGAACTTGTTAAAATGTGTTCAGAACGATGCAGTGTCTGGAACAATGTTTGAAGGAAATAATACATACAGCAAAGCAGAGAGACGCATTCCCCAGTGTTTTGTTTTGTTTTGTTTTGTTTTTCTACGTTCCTTCATTTAGTGAGCTTTCTGTCTGATTTTCATTTGTGATTCTCTCTGTATTTCTTCTCAAATTGGGGCAACATTTGATTTCTTTATCATAAGACACCTTTTTCTAGTACAGAGTTACTTAAGGCTTCCACTGTATGTGTGTCTGCTTTGTTTTCCAGGAAGCCATTGTATGGATTGTTTCAATATAATTCCAGTATGATTGGACTGGAATCATTAGCCGATCCTTCAGATACCTGGGAAATTATAGAGACTATTGGGAAAGGCACTTACGGTAAAGTCTATAAGGTTGCCAATAAGAAAGATGGGAGTCTGGCAGCAGTAAAGATTCTGGATCCTATCAGTGTAAGTAAAAAATATTAAACTGTAACTTCATCTTTAGTTTTTTAGTTTAAAAGAATTCTTGGAGTTGAAGTGTAAATCCAATGTGTAAGATAATGAAAGTGTCCTGAAGGGAACAATTTTGTAGAATGCATTGACAGAAGGAGTTTGGTACCAGCACCTGGAAGCTGCAACTTACAATTTCATCATCTTGTGTGTTATTTTAGGACAGCATTTGCCTAGTTGCTCTTTTAGGTTTATGTAATTCTTCTGGTACAAATTTATATATCTGTGCTTGGAGCATGCATACGATAAGAAGGCGCAGGGAAAATACAAGATGCTGTTAATCTTAATGTTCTTATTTTATTTTGTGTACTCACTAAAAGAATTATTTTTCCCATCACAGAAGTACTGTGAACTTTAAGGTATTTTATAGTTATCTTTCATAAGTGGATAATACTGCAAGGCAATAGTTAAGGCAAAAACGGAAGAAGAGCACAGCCCAAATTGCCAGAGGTAGTTCTGTGCCAGCTCTAGTTTTAGCGGGTAGTAAATGCCTAGCTTCCCTTGAGAACCAAGGCCCTAGTTTTCAATGGAAGGTTTAATTGGTGGCTGCTCAGGTTGGATCAAACTGGAGCTTGGTCACAACAGTTGGGCTAAAATATTTACTAAAAAAGTTACATTTCTGTCATCTACCACTACTGAAATTCATCTTCATTTTCTCTTGTATAAATATAAATAAAGTAATAAATAAGATTATATCCTTTTTAGCAAAATGCAAAAAAAAGGAAAATGCATGTAGGAGCTTACATTTTCTAACAGGCACTGTCTGTGCAGGAACAACGAAAGATTCAGTGCTTAAGCACTGTTCTGAGTTGTGGCCTGTGTGCTGATATTAAACACTGTTTTGTAATTGACACTGAATTCTTTCATTAACAAATATTTAGTAGCATTTTCTTATTTCACGAGTTTTGTTTTGTCTCTCTGTATTTGCTTCTGGTGTATGTCTTTTCCTCATAAGGATGCCTTTGCTTATACTCATATCCCCTTTGAGGTTTTGTGAAATTATTCTGTTTGGTCCCATCTGATAAGCATAGAAAAAAAATGAATCAAAGGTTCATGTCTCTACTTTTAGCTTACACATTAAAAAACATGTATGTTTAAAAATGAGTTAGAAAATAATAGGAGTAAATTTCTTATTTAGACAACTGACCAAAGTTAAGTATAATTTTTACTTTTCTGGTTAAGTACATTGTGCACTGAAAGAATCCTTGAAGACTTCACATTTTGATATGTAAAAAAGCAAAAGTGGCATGATTTGGTGTGGATTAAATTTACAGTATTGTGTGAGTACTTTCAGCTGCATTAAAGTAAAATAATTTAAAAGTACAAACTAATTTAAAAATGGTTCTTTTTATCCATAAGAGTTTGTTCTTGATTTGCACGGACTTACTATGTTTATATGTTCTGTTTGTTTGTGTTTTTTATTTAGGATGTAGATGAAGAAATTGAAGCAGAATATAATATTTTGCAGTTTCTTCCCAATCATCCCAATGTTGTTAGATTTTATGGGATGTTTTACAAAGCAGATCAATACGTGGGAGGACAGCTCTGGCTGGTACTTGAGGTAGAAAACATTTTGATAAAATTACATATAAACTAGCAAATATTTTTGGGGTTTCTGGATTTTATTGCTAGAAGAGTCACAGGCTTTCATGATTCTCTGATTGGGGCCATTAATCAAAGAACTGGTGATAGATGATGTGTGGTAGTTCCTGTTGAATATCACAGCCACACTTCAAGTTTGTGTAATAGGGTTTGTCCTTGCATTTTATTTCTATTCAAGTTGCTACATTCTGCCTCCAAAGCAAGCGAATCCTCTTGATAAGAATGGTTTGCCTAAAAACAGCTTGATTTTTTTCATGTTGGAGGAAACATTAGATAGGACATTCCTCTAAACTTATGGAGAGCTCAAGCACTTGAGGGGTATGGAAAAGATACTGAAGTACTAGCATGGAGGACAGCTAACCAGTGTGCTGCCTGTTGCAAAAGTGAACAGAGAAAATGTAGTGGGAAAGTCTGTTTTATGGTAATTTAAAACTAGAGGCTGGTTGTTGTTGAAAACCTTACAAAAGGGATGCCTTCTACTAACTCTTCTTGTTCAGTGGCAATCAGTATTTTGGTGGTCTTGTTGTCAGTTAAGAGACTGACAATGTTTGTTGTAAGATTAAGATTTATTCTAGATGTTTTCTAGCCTTAATTGATACAGAGCTTTGTACACACTGAGCAGTAACAGACCATTAAAACATTTCTCTCTGTTATAACTAGACTGGTAAAAGTTAGCATTCACTTTTTAGTTACTCATCACTGTAGATATTAATGATCATGTTAGAAATTCCACTCCCTGCTCTTGAATGATGACTGGAATCAGAATACGGGGATCTTTATTTCCACTTTAAGTTGTGGAATACCAACAATACATCAAAGTTCTAGGTACTGCAGAATTATGTAGCTTGAATGAAATTTTTTTGATGTTTCATCTTAAATTTCAGTAACTATTAAAAAAAGAAGTATTAGTATTTTTGTTTTGGTCTTTTCACTGTATGCCTGCTGGCTTTGTGTTGAGTTTGGGCTTGGTTTCCAATGTGTTTACTTTTTTAATACAAGTCTAATGTATCTGACAGATGCATCACATGTGTTACATTCCATGTAACACAATTTTGTAAAGTAAAATCATGACATATTCTATGTAACAAAATTGAATTTAGAATTTGAGACAAAGCTAGGTGCTTGTACAGACCTTATCAAATAAGTACGTTAATTTCAAGTGTGTTTTGGTACACGTTATCCAAAGTTCTAAAGAAATTTGACATTTAAAATATTGTGTTTTCCTTATATGGATAAATTTACCAGATAAGGTACACTACTTCTTGCCTTTGAATTTACATACAAATTTATGTATGCATAGCAGTTACTTTTAATATTATAAATTAATGACACTTTTTCAGTAAAAGGGCATATACAAAGTACTCAGACCTTCATCCCTGAATCTTTGTTGATTTGTTGAATTCATTGGATGTATGACTTCCAAAATTTGTAATTAAAAAGTGGATTTTTTTTTTTCCTTTGGGCACAATTTTGGCATGTTTACTCACTGCAGGCAGGACCTTACTTTGATAAATGCCTATGATGAGGAAGGGTATAAAAAGTGGACATGTTAAATGTTTTTATGATGGTGCAATTTACTACATAAGGAATTCTAGAGATAAGCATTTTGTATTTCTCAGATAGGTGTAGCACAGACAACTGTAAAGCAAGCTTCCCTACTTTTCCAGCTAAATCTGCATCAGTCCATAAGGTATTACCATTAGGTACAAAAGTGGTAATGAAGTTTACAAGTTCAGATCTTTGCTGGCTGTCAAGAACAGTTGTCACTGATAGCTGCAGTACTCTTTGTGGGATATATTTATTTTCAGAGTCAGTCATTCATTTAACGTATGCTACCAAACAGCTGTCATTCTCTATAATTTTTCGGTCACAACCAGCTTGGGTTTTGTTTTTTTTTTTTTTAAGTGAGGGCATACTTTTCTATATTTTATTTGCAGGCTAGAGTTTAGTACAGCCTGTCTCAGTAGAACATTTAGAGCAATGAAAGCAATAAATAAAAATCTTCAACTTAATGGCTTGTCAGTGAATGGTTAAGCATGGAAAGAAGAACATGCGCTTTCTCTCACAAGATGATGAAGTTCTCCTGTAAATATATCTGATGAGTGATTATTGAGCTGAATGCTGCCACCCAATTGATTAAAAAAAAATATTCCATACTAATAAATTAAAAAGTAAAGTCAAATTCCTGCAGAACTCATCAATGTCTTAATTGATGAAATTTTGTTTCAGGAGCTTATTTGTATAAAGGATGTCTTGTTTATCATGTGATCTGGTCTTTTCCATGAGCTAAAACTTTCAGTCTAGTGAAATTTTTTTATGCAAGGGGAAGTTAGTAATAAATGAAGGAAAATATCAACATATCACTGAATTTAGTGATTGAACTGATACACAATTGGTAAATGTTATTTGAGAGATGCAAAACTTGAGAATTTGTAGAACTTCTGTTTTCATACCACTCTCCTGATTTATGCTGTAGTATTTTAAATTTAATACTGATACTGTAAAACGAATGTGTGTTGAAATGTATGCGATTCCTATATGGCAGAAGCGTTGGTAAGGGTGCTGGCCACAAAAACAGGTCTAGAGAACTCAATGGAAGAAAGGCAATCAATTATCCTTTTTTTTCCCTTGTTTTGTCAAACAATTGTGAGTATTAAGGTAAAAAAAGAATAGAGAAAGAGGAAAAAGGAAAGAGGGGAATAGCTGCTTAGAAGGGCATAGACACTAAACTAATGGTGTAGGAGAAAACATATTTACAAGGATTCTAGTTTTACTTTTTCTCCTCCTCTTTTGATGTATGGCAACCCATTAATGGGAAATGCTTTCAAGAAGTTGCTTTTGTGGATCAGAATGTTTCATCTCAGGAGCACATGCCATCAAATCTGACTATAGAGATGTATCTTCTGTCTATATTGCCCGCCAGCAGGAGCATTGATGGAGTGAAAGTTTAAAATGACTGTAATTTGTTGCCTCCCAGTTATCAAGAACATCAGTCTTTTCTGTCTGGCCTTTTCTTTGCACGAAAGTAGATTTTCAAAAAGCCAATGCATGTATTATTGTGAAAATACTCAAATAATGTAAATTTGACTTATAAATCCTCTTTTAACAAGATACAACCCTGTTCATAATATTTTAATTTTTAGTTACATTTTATAAATTACACATTATAATCTTCGGTTTTCACTTCACCCAGGTTGCTGTGATTTATTATTAACATAGTTAATAGGGTATGTTCTAAGGTGGGGTGACAACATAAATAATGACAAGCTAAAAATCTAGTTGTTCCCAGACTTGTGTTGTAGAGCAGTTTCACACAGTAATTGTTCACAGCCTGAACAAGTATACTGAGTAACCGAGGACTTGTCTTGATTTTTCCTACCTTGCAACTCCCCCTTTCACAGCTGTGTAATGGAGGTTCTGTCACAGAGCTTGTCAAAGGGCTGCTGAAGTGTGGCCAACGGTTGGATGAAGCTATCATCTCGTACATCTTATATGGTGCTCTCTTGGTAAGGATGTTGGTTGGGCTTGTAATGACAGCAGAGGGTGCAATTTACTCATCTCATACATACATTTTCCGTTTATAAACTATGGTAATGTTGACAATATTATGTGGGCTATTATAGCAGCAGGGGTTATATCAAGCATGTAATCCGATGGACAGATGTTTCTGTAGAGTATGTGCAGATTGTCTTCATTACATTCCCTAATAGTAGGGTAAATGTTTTTAAATAAGGGAGTAAACTTATTTTTATTACTGCTGGTATATAGGGCCTTCAGCATTTACACAATAACCGGATCATTCATCGTGATGTGAAAGGGAACAACATTCTCCTGACAACAGAAGGTGGAGTCAAGCTCGTTGACTTTGGTAATGACCACTTCCCATTTGTTTTCCTGATACATGCAGTTTAGCCAAAGGCATCTGTTTACTTTCCCCTGGGAAAGCAGAATGCCATAGTGAGAGACTTTTTTGGAAGGATACTCAGAATTATTTTAAGAAGAAAAAATGGAAAAGGAACCTGATACAGCAAGTTTAAAAATTCTAACCAAAAATCAGTAATAAACTTTTTTCCCTAGAAGCTCAAATATAGTAATTTAATAATTAAAAATAGTTCTGAAGGCACCATTTTATTTACAGAGCTCTTTTGCATTTCACAAGGAATGTCAGTTTCAGGGCAGTTGTCCTCCTAATTTAAATTTAGATATTCTGTCTTTTGCATATGAAAAGGAAGCATTCTTCTCTCTGAAATGGCTTTTTCTAGCCTTAAGCATGTTTTTTCCCTCTGAGCAGAAGGTAAAATGGTCCCCTGGGTCCAAAACCCAACATCCATTTAATTTGTGATTATTGCTGTTAGATTTGAGGATTGCCAGTCTGGAAACATCATAAGAAACGGGGAGAGAGAGAGAGAGAGACAGACAGACAGATAGATGGATAGGCAAAGGGACTTGGCAGTAGAATTTAACTCAGTTCAGCAATTTCTTTTGCCTTTAAATGTGCTCTTAGAAAAATAAGGAAATGCTGTAGTCCCTCAGATATGTATGCAATGGAATGGACAATTTTATTAAAGGTATCAAAAACAGGTTATTCGTAATATTATTTACTAATGAAACTATATAATGCATAATGTAATCTTTATTGAGAATTGTGTGAATAACAGATGTTAGCAGTGCATGAAGGTAAAGACAAATGTTCACCAGAGGAGACAAGTGTAAAATGGTGTGCTAAAAAAGTCTGTGTATAGTAATCTTTTTTAAAAAATCCAAAAATACTAGATTGATGCAGTGGAAAGAATATTTAGTACTGATGTTGTCATGGTATTATAAATTTAACATAAAAATCTATTGAAGATGCTAAAGTAAGTTGGGAAAGAGAAGACTCTTTAGTATCTTCTAGGGACAGAAATTCTGTTGAATGGTAAAGGCAACTATTAAAATAGTGCTGGGAGAAGCATGGTGTGATGAAAAACTTTGAGTGAGTCCCTAACCTAATATAAGGGAGAAAGATCCCTTCTCATTTAGGAGAATTTTGGCAGTATGAACTTTGTTTGTAACTACTCCATTCTAGGAAAAGTTGGCTTTTCTCCCCAAAGCAAAACGTTTCTATCAGATGTATCAAAGGCCTTAGGTGCAACACAAGCTCAGCTTGGAGCTCTGGCTTCCAAAGGCAGATCAATGTGCTGCTACTCCAAGAGGCACATTCAAGGAAAGTGAGAATCCCAACCCCTGTCCTGTGTGTCTGTATGACTCCACATTTAGGGTTAGGGGTTTTTTTTCTACTTTTCCAGCTACACCAGTAACACTAGAACATTGCAACAAATATAACTACCTCAGAAAAAGACATGAGTTAAATCTTGAGTGTTTCCTAACGCTTAAGGGTTAGGAAACACCAACAAATGGCCACATGTCTGTGTGCTTCCTAATTAAAGAAGCATCAGGCACCGAGCTTTCATGAGGTTGCTGTTTTTCTCCTCTAGCCCACTGCCGTAGTCACAGAAGGGACTCTGGGAATGAATTAAGACTGAGTCACAGGTGTTAATTGTTTGTAGAACTGTTTGTCTTGTATGTTGCAGAAAGTGGAAGGTATATAGTGAAAAATGCAAGGAGTTCAGGAAAAGAAGGAACTCGCTGTTCAGACAGTTGAATGACTTCAAATTGGAGACTGTTCTTGCTTCTGCCAGTGTTCCTCTGTGATGTTGGCAGGTCACTTGCATCAAACTTAGAAGTGGCCACTCTGTTCCTCATTTTCCCAATAGCCAGTTTGGAACATCTTGTCCTCCTTTGCAGAAGAGCTAAGTGTTCTTGAACTGCAGCTGAGAACTATTACAGCTCTCCTTGAGGCATGTGGAGTGCCTGGAAATTGAAAGATCTGAGATAAAGTACCCAAAAACAGTGGATGCTCTGGATATTTTTAGGTTAATCCCTGGAACTAATAATCCTCTCCCATTTTTCAGGAACGTTAAGGAGATTTATTGCTTGATGAGGAAGGAGGGAAACATCAAAAGGAAAAGAAAATAATAATTTTAAATTTAATATAGGGTTGGATATACTAAATAGCTAGAACTCAAATTGATGGGGATAAAAAAATACTAAATGACTACCTATTCATTGCACACTATCCATTCTGTTCACAGAATGAGACAGAATCTTGAAGGAAAAAAAAGTTACTTCATATTCAAGGCTGTGCATATGCATAGTAGGTCAAAGAGAGGATTACACAGATATCCTAAATTGAGCCCTTTTTTTTTTTTGCCTTTATTGCATGACTTTACAACTTGCTTTTTTCAGTGTAATGCATATTTCTTCCATGACTGTTCTCGACAGCATGATATATTTGAATAAATGTTCGGCATAGTCTAAATTGACCCAGAATGTCTGCAACTTATCATTCATTTGTGCTCATGCTCACTTACTGTCTCCTGCTGTCTCCCTCTCTCAGCTCTTTGGTATTCTGCATGTTTTTGGGGTGTCTGTAGATAGCAGCCACAAATTGAGCTAGCTGAAGAGAGATCAGAGTTAAATGCACAGAGGCATAGGTCCTAGCCATTCACTGTTTCACAGCGGTACTCAGGAAATCACTGAAGGCTTGCCATCACACTGAAAAATGAAAAATAAATACAGAATTGAATCTTGGAGCCAGCAATCAAATTCTTTAACTTACGGATTGAGTCCAAATTTCTCGTTTATTGGCATCAGGCAATGTGTATTATATGTGTTTCTGCCCATTTTCGTCTCTGGGTAATGCCATAGGAGCAGACCACTGTGATTTTTGTTTGTTTTTAAACAATGTTAAGGTGAAATATTTTTAAAGTCAATATTGGTTTTGTGTCAGCTTATTGGAACACTCCTCAACTCTACAATTCAATTACATGTTGACCAGAGCACAGATTTGCTATGAATGCTCGTTCTGATTTGTTAGCATTGTTTGATTTCACTGTAGTTCTTTCTCCCTTTTTACAGCTGTGCTTCAGTAGTACAGCCCCAGTCAGCTAAGCACTGGAGCACAGGCTTTGTTTTAAGCATGTGCTGAACTCCGTAAGTACAAGCTGCAGTGTGAGCTTGAGCCTCTGTGCTTTTCTCAATTGGGAAAGATTTAAGCAAGTGCGTAAATGTTTTGTTGAACAGAAGCCTCTGCAAATACTCCAGGGAACAAGTTTCCTGCCAGCAGTGTTCAGGGAGTAAATTTCTGAAACAGTAGTTTTAAAGTCAAGTTGTAATTTGAATAGTTCCTGTTTATACTCATGAAAACAGCAGAAAGAAGCCTGTGATATTTAGGTGCCAACTGAATTTTTGAGTTTGAATGAAAATACTTCAAACTGAGGATTGTTCACAAAAACCTCTCAGCAATTCTGAAAGAAAGCAGCAAGCTGAAATTAATCATACAAAGAATTCAAATGCTGCACCTACTTTGGCCAGGCATTCTTCATCTGTATTCCCAGGCTTGAGGTTTGTTTTCCTCATACTTGAAATAAACTGATTGAAATGACAGAGTGAATGTGAAGCCAAGTTTTCTGGATCTATTTTATTGCAGGTGTTTCAGCCCAGCTCACCAGCACACGGCTGCGTAGAAACACGTCAGTGGGAACACCCTTTTGGATGGCACCTGAGGTAGGCAAACATTCCTGTCTGGGTTGTCTCCATTCATTGCAATGCACACTTTGTTACCACTTCCACAAAGCAGAAGAAAAGGGGATCTTTTCTTCCCTCCCCTGTGGTTGTGTTCCTACTTTACATCTAGGCCCCTGTTCAGTAAAATGATTGTACTGTTAGAGCATACAAAATGGATTTCTAATAATCTTCATTGCTTTCTTCTCTGTAACGTTTCTGTAAAAGTACAGATAATCTGCAAATAATTGAGGGTCTCCTTGAAAATTTTATGACTTTCCAATCAAATACTGTATGTTTTGGTGTGCTTGTCTGTGCCTCTAAATACAGACTGGGAGGAGAAGGAGGAGCAGCACTGGAACAGGCTGCCCAGAGAGGTTGTGGAGTCTCCTTCTCTGGAGACATTCAAAGCCCGCCTGGATGCGTTCCTGTGTGATCTGATCTAGGTGTCCTGCTCCGGCAGGGGGATTGGACTAGATGATCTTTCGAGGTCCCTTCCAATCTCTAACATTCTGTGATTCTGTGAATTCCCACATTCCTGTCTTGTAGGACTCTGCAAAACCCTGACTCAGCTATGTGTTCTTTAACCTTAATCATTGACTGGGGACCTACACACTTAGACACGTGGACTAGCATAGATTAAAAGTGTAGAAAAATAATCTTCAGGCAGCCTAGCCAAGTATCTTAGACCATGTTTTTTGCATGCTGCTCCCCAGACATAACCCTTTTCCTTCTATTTTATGGAGCTCTAGGAAGTATTAACACACTATTGAACAGAAGTCCCTTATGTACTTTACCTAAATTTGAGGTGAACTATGTTAATCTTTGCTATCCCTGCTTTAAGAAACAACAAATACTTTTGTAAGGTAGAGATTATGAAATTAAAAAAATAGGGAATGAAAAGGGAGTGATCGGTTTATTTGTAAGTTAAACCTTAATAACATTATTAGCCTAATTTCTTTTGAAGGCCATTAGGCTTATTTGAATTTGGGGGAATTTGGGATGGAATTTGCATCTGTTACAAATGCCCACAGGTCTATTTCTGTATGTCAAACAGTTAAAAGTATCATGCAAACCTTTGTTTTAAAACATTTTATATTTTTATACATCTATTTCTGTTGCTAAGGAAGGCTGATTATAGCTGAGCAGAGAAAAGAAGCTGCTGTAACGGATCCAAAATTGATCTTGCACAGTGTCAAAAAGAATGGTTGATATTTTACCATCTCCATAACAACCAGTTTACGTCACAAAGGAGACACAAGATACCTTAGAAACCACTGTGCAAGCATTATTTATGGAATCACCTTGGTTGAAGACATTCTGAAACCTTTATAAAATACTCCTTTAGACAATAATGGACATATTATGAAATATTTTATTGAACTCAGATTATTAGAAGTTATTTTTACAGAACTGTTTTGCTTGAATAATTGCCATCACAGGCAGTAATCATACCGAATTTATTTTCTCATCCTGTTTGAAAATATTCATTTTTGGGCTAAAAAGTCAAAGAAATAAGCAGAGATTTTGATGTGAAAAATTTTGACCGGAAAGTACAACACACGTGTGACCAGAGTATGTTCTGTGCATAGCACATGAAAACAGGAACAGAAGTAGCTTTGAATGCTTCCTGTTTTAAAAAAAAAATTGTCAAAATAACTAACCCAGTACCATAAGCATAGTAAATCATACCACATATACATGCCTGTGTGAGCCACACTGATCAGGCTTCATCAATGTACCAATCTGAAAAACAGCTGCGATGCTCAGATACCCATTATGTTTTTGTTGAAATGGCTTTTAAATGGCAAGTTGCATAACAGTCGCGCTCAGCTCAGTACAGTTGCTTTCTTTGTGTTCATATGAATGACGTATTTTAACTGACTTCTGGGGGCATCTTTCTGGTATTTTTAAAATGTTCAGACAAATTTTTATGTAAAAGATGAAAGATTAGGACTGCAATAAAATGAAAAATCTCTGCTTGAGTAGCAGCTTATTACAAACAGTGTTTTCTAGGTGAGACTGTGGTGAGGTAGTAAAAACTAGAAAAGCCTCTAACAGTTGCAAAAATCTTGCTGCCCACAGGTTTTGACATAGGATGGAATCTATGTCAAACCCAAAAATACCATAAAATAACAGAACAGGAACGAAATGTTATGAATCAGAGAAACAGAAAGCATGAAGACTAAGATTTTTTTTTTTTAAATGGACTTTTACTATCGTGTCTAAAACATACGAACCTCAGTCAAGACATAAGGCAATCAGGACCTCGTTTTATCTAAGGGTGAGAAAGATGGATTTAATCTGAAGGGGAGGTGGAGGGGAGATGAAAAAGCTTGTTTTGGAGGAAGATACTACAAGAGTGTTTCAGAAAAATGAACCTTGTGAAATTAAGCTGACAGGGAATATTTTCCAGGGTAGACCCCGGGAAAATAAAAGCTGGAGAAGAATGATGCAAGATTATTCAAGCTGACAGACAGGAATAACTGAATATAAGCAGGAGACAAATATGGAAACTAGACTTACTAGACCAGCCTGGATCAGGAACAGTCTGTGTAATGAGGAAAACAATCGTATTTTAAGATTAAGTTTATAATCATAAGGCATGGTACTTGCAATAGCAAAAGTTCATAGGAAAATAGCAGTGACTGAGGGTCGTGTGAGGTGTTCTGTTCAGCTTAGTGTTCTTACTGGTCAACACAAAAAGCAAGCAGCTTAACAGTTTTGAGTGACTTAAACAGAGTCACAGTCTTATGACTGTGGGCCTTGTTTAGCAGCAACAGGACAAATCAAAAAGATTTGTCTTTGAGCATTTGTTTTGAGCAGAGCATGGGATTAACTAAAATTTTGCTGAAAAATGAAAATACAGGGAAAAACTATTCTGTGTGGAAGAAACAGAGGAACAGAAGGATGAGTCACTTTGAGAGCAGCTTTAAAGTAGACTCACTGAAAATCAATCATTGCTGTTTAACCCAATTAGTATTGTCTCATACTTACAAACATAGACATTTCGAAACTGGAACACTGAATACAGGCATGCCAAAAAAAAAGAGAAATAAGGCAAGATAGTTTAACTGTGGTGGATGTTTAAAGCTGCCTGTTGCCAAACATGTTACCTAAAATCTTCTTCTATTATGCTGAAATAAATGGTGTTGAATGCTGTCAGGAGGAATCAGATTTGAAACTTTTGAACTGAACTGCCATTACATATCTAGTTGTAAACCTTAACGTGTCTTTTTTTCAACCTTCAGTGCAGAACTGAACAAAATCTAGTTCAAATAGAATTGCAGTTTTCCTTTTTCCCGGATATAATTATATTATCATGATCTAGCTGGAAACTTGACCCTTGAAACAAGATCTGTTGGAATCTGTACATATTTTCTTTGGCCCAAATCTAGTTTTAAGAAGAGAAATAGAAATATAAAAAGATACTTGAAGTCAGACAGAAATGGAGAGATGCTGAAGGTAATTTAAAACCACAGGGAGTATGCTGCTATATTTTACTGATAAATGCTAAAAATGACAATGGTGCATACATACGTATGTTTTAAAAGGACATATTTAAAACATAGCTGAAGTTTGAAGGATCATGTGTTGCAATATGACACGTGACAGTAGGAAAGGCTGAGACATTTGTAAAGGTATCAAAAGAGTTCTGTTGTAATGAGTTAACCGGAGGTAAAATCTTGACTCTGTTTTGGTATTGATTTCAGATGTCACACCATTTTTTAAAGCTGTGTCAGCTCTGTATTTTGGATATTTGTAACCATACTGCTAAGATGAAGTGATGATCAGTAAGACTGCCCTAGAGACAACAGATTGTTTTCCTTCCCCTCCTGAATCAAGACATACTTTCTGGGATAAAATGCAGTACATCTGAGCATCAGAATAAATTTATGAAGTGTTGGAACAATAGGTGACCAGTTTAATTTGCCTTTCATTTTCCAATGTTCCTTTGTGTTTTTTTAAACTTTAAATCTGGTCATATGTGTGTGCAATAAGTCTAATCCTGAAACAATGAATAATATTTGCAGTTTCAGTATGAAGCTGTGTCTCTGCTCAATCAACCAAACTGGTGAAAACAAAGCCCCCAAAATCATTTGTATTAGTCTAGTTGAACAATACATAAAGGGAAAAATCTAATTTTGCAAAGACTAAGAGCAGCTTTTCCACTGAAGTCAATACTCACTACTTACTGTAGGGCTGTATTCAGTCCTTAGTATTTGGTCAAAAAAACATTATTCTTTTGGTAGATTATGGCTGAGTTCTCTCATTTACCTCTGTATTGGAGATATGAAAAATTAGCAAAAAAAATATTTCAGTGTAAATATATTTTGTGTGTAGTTAAATGCTGAGTTGGAAAAACATTGTAGAAAATTAACAACTTGGGCTTAAGTTTTTAATTAACTCTGGAGACAGGTACAGTGATACATTCCCCTGAAACTATTGAATATAGTCTTCAACCTATCTTATTTGCCAGCCCTTTGCTTACATCATGAGACTCAAGGTCAGCATCCTCTTAATAGCTTTAGGTCTCTTCACTTTAATTCCTTATTAGCTAAAATTAACCGTTCTGATATGCACATTTTCGCTTTCATATTCACTTTTAAATGCCAGCTAAGCATGGAATTTTGTAAATGCTGATTCATAATGAACTGTAAGAATCCACCACTTAGTATAAATAAGATACAAATTTCAAGAATGTATATGCACTAATTTTTCTGCCTGAAAGCCATTTAAAAAGTTTACTGTGAAACAGTATGCATATTTTGTGATAAAGAAACTTAAGGAACTATGAACCTTCTCTAATAAGGAAAATTTTGAAAATATTTCCTTATAGCATCTTCCATGAAGGTGTAATAACTGTTCTCTTACAGCTAGTTATACGATAGAATACTGAATTAGCTCTTACTACAGTTCTTTTTTACCTCTTGAAGTACAGTAAATGAGATAAGATTGAAAACGAAATTTACAAAAAATAACTGATTGTCCTTAGGAAGAAACTTCACAGATGGGAATAGAGAAAACTTCTACTGCTTTTACAGAATTTGTGTTCATCTGGCGTCATGATTAATTAATAGTGAAATACCTGAAAATCCCACACATTTAGTGGATAAAAATAATAAATGCCATAAATAAACAGTAAAGATAAAGAATGGTAGTGTTAAATCATTCATAACAAAGATTTTTGTTACATTGTGATTTGAACAATTGTTGTTTACTATCTTGATGATAGTATGTTAAGCCTAGGGTGTAAAGGAATTGCGTACTTGACATACATTTTGAAATTACATCCCTGCTTTCAGGAAGTTAAAGTAGTGGGACACTGCAGTGTGTTAGAAATTATTTTTAGGGAATATTAGCTGTCATCTTGAAACGCAGCACTGGGTTTGAGTGCGGTCCTGTGGTACATGTGGTAAATAGATATGGGCGTGCTGGAGGGGAACTACTGCAGTGTAAGTGTGGGAAGGCGAGGGGCGGGAAGACTGGTAACCATTGCTCTAAATAGGTAGGGGAAGACTGTGTGGAAGAACTGAGGGACACAGAAGTGAAATGACTTGCTTAAGGACTTACAGCAGGCCAGTGGCAGAATGTGGGACAGAATTAGGTCTCTAAATGGTCATGTATGACTAAAACGCCTGTGACTCTGAGATGCCACCTTCTGAGAGTTGACTGGCATGATTTAAACAAAGTTATCTTTTTTGGAACGTAGTTTTTAGGAATTTAATTAAAAAAAAAAAAAAAAAAAAAGAAATGGCAGCTTCAGCCCTGGTTTTGTTTTTTTTCCTCCTCGCTTTCTTAATTTTCTGTGGCTCTCAAACCCAAGCTTTAACAAGCTATGATAGTAAGGAGTTACGCTGAAGTTGCTTGAAGTCCAGAAGGAAAGCAGTGAAATTCAGAAAGAATTCAGAAATTGGAGTACAATGGTTTCTTTAAAGGAGATGGCACACAAGAGAGGCAGAGAGCACAGCGGGAGAGCACCAGCGAGCAGAGCAAGGTCTGGCAGAGTGCATCACCTCCTCCTTTGCCTCCAGGAGAGCAGACCTCCTCATGGGCTAGCATGGCAGGAGGGGTTGAAAAGGAGGTGGCAGCTGGAGGGAACCTCAGTTACCATGATAACATGGCCATAATCTTGTGAGGGGATGTGGAGGGGTTGCAGATGCTTCTGTTCTGTTCTAACCTTAACAGCAGCTATAGAGTATTTGTAAAACTTTCATGTAGAATGTTTAAAGATTTTAAAAACAAAACAAAGAGCAGTAGAGAAAATAATTTTAGTACCACACTGCCCTGCACTGAGATTCCTACATGAAATGTGTTTACTTATGAGGCTGGGGTTGCCTCTTTGTTTTCAGTTTCTTTGTGGAACACCATTTACAAACCTGTGTGAGGTGTGTAGTGTGTATCCTTGCTGCTCAGGAGTAAATCTGTGGGTCAGAAACAAAATGTGTCAATGACCAGTATCAGTAGTGTTGAAGCTGTGATGGTCTCGTGGTATAAAGCAAAATAGATTTGTGTGCTTGAAAGTTTATCTGTTTTTCCTCACTGTATCATTTGGTCTAGTAAAAGGTACTATGTTTCCCTAAAAATGTAGCCTGCTACCAGAGCAGTCTAATGGTCTCAGGAGTATTTCCTGAGTGAGTTAAAAATACAAATAAAAATTGATTACTCACAACTGTTAAAACACAATTGACTACTTGACATATAATTAATTCAAATAATTAATTTGCACTGAATCAACATTAATAGTGATAATTACTCATAAGAATTATTTAAAATATTTGTTACTTTTTATTTTGGTAACATTTCTAACAACATAGTCACTTTGTGATACACCATGGGAAAATTTGTATGATGATCATAGGTAAGGAACTGAAATCCAAATAAGAAAATGGGGGAATATGGAACCAATTTCAATCACAAAATTGCTCCTGTTTTAATTATGTGAATGTGCCTGAGGGGAGGGAGGAAGCAAGGAAGGGTTAGAGATAGATAGCTATCACTTTGATTTGGATAATTCAGTATCCCCAGTGCTGCTAAATGCTGTCATGAAAGACATTTTTTTTTCAGTGCTGCATAGGATTTAGAAGAGTATTTAATATTATATTTCCTATGTAGATAAATTAAGTTGGGTTACATAGTGTCAGGTGGATCACAGAAGTTCAGTTGGTTTATTTCATTTGACTCACACAGCTAGCAATTTTGTTCTCCTTGCAGCAAGGGTAACAGTTTTGTGCCACATTCATTTTACATGTACAGTGCTTTTCCACGTTGTGCTCGCACACCTCATAAGCTGCTTAGTTAGCTACGTCAGCTGAGTACAGCACTGCCTTTCTTCAGGAGCATCAGCCTTTTTAACTCCAGACTCCTTTCTGCCGGTGGGTCACCAGTGCTAATTGTGTAGCAATCATCTCCAGGTAGCAGATCTGTATTGCTGTTATTGGTTTTGTGTATGCTTGCAGCTTTACTTTGTACGTGCACTGTATATCCTGAGGCAAAATGAAAGTAAGTTCACTTCTAATAATTCTGGGTAAACTTTAAAAGGTTTGATATGTTTTGCTCCAGCTAAACATATGTATAGCTTCTTCTCTTCCCAGAAGTCAGTATGACCACTGTACAAATAACAACTAGTTCTCTCTATTATCTGTGTTCCCTCTTTTAAATCCACCTGTGGTCTACTAATGGGCTTGCTGAAGGTCAAAGAAATCTTTGCATTGATTTCAGAACAAGTAGAATTATATCCTTAAATATAAAATTCTCTTGTCAGGGTGTGAATCAGCTTGTGTATTTCTGCGAAATGTTGTGTTTCTGTAGAAGTGATAAATCACACAGAATACCTAATCACCGGCTTCTCTAAGTTACCTCCAGTTAGTGTGACTGATTTATTTGTGTGCCATCTTTGCCAGACCAGTGAATTCCCCCCCCACCTCACCCTGTCCCAGTGTGACCCTTGGCACGATTGGTGTTGTCAGCTACCATCATGTTGTCTGTTTCTCTCTGTGGCATTCAGGTGCTTTCCATCCTATGGCAGTATGGCTGGGCATGAAATCATGATGGAACTACAACTAATTCAAAAGGTGTCAGCCTGTCTCCTTAGCAACCTGGGGCACTGTGTGCATGTAACCAGCCCATGCTGAAGTGAAAGACTCGGTGCTTATTTCCGTGTTGTTTACTGACAAATCTAAATATTAACCACATCACCCCCTGAAGCTTTGGCATGAACATAGTGTTTGCAGCAAAGCAAACTACCTCTTCTTTTTTGCTTGTACAAGTGGGGGGATTTTGCTGGATATACAATAGGTACAGATATGATGATGTCTTTGAACAAGGTAGAGAAAGAAAGTAGCATTTTCTTGAGTTTCAGGTCATTTCTTCTGGGCTCTCTGTATTCACGCCCCGCTGGGCAGAGCAGGCATCAGCAGTGATGAGAGGCACCCTTAGCTCCAGAGCTCTGACGAAAAAGAACAGATATTTCCAAAAAATAAGTATAATCTCTGAGCTTCCCGATAGAGTCAGAAACATAATAAAAGATAAGTCAATGTCATTCTTCCTTTTTTATTTGCCCCTTTAGAGATTTTTGCTCTGCAGGGACTTGCAGTAGTTTTTAAGGCAAAACAGGACTGGGGTATTCCCAAGGACTTAGCTTGTAAACTATGACTGAGAGAACTCTTTCTTCTTCAGATTTCAAGGCAGAGTATTGTCTGCTAGCCAACATATAAAGCAAACTGCTGATGTGCACCTTTCATCAATGGAAAAGCTGTAAAATTGCATTGTTGCTTTAAAAATTAAAATTAGTGGCATTTGTGTTTCTCTAAGTGGTGCATAAATTGGTAAGATTCTAGTAATGAATCCCACAGAAGCTGAAAATTTGTTTCAAACCAGATTGATCATTAAATTCCTATAGATGCTGCATACTCAGTATCAGAAGAGCAGTACACTTTGTATGTTTTCTGTGAGGCAGATCTTACTATAGTCAAGCTAACTGTCTAAAACATACAGGGTTGCACGGTCCACTGGCTGAGTTTTTGTAAACAAAGAGAATGCTGATTAAGGGGAATATTTTTCAAAAAGAATCACTGCAGTCTCTGATGTTAGAATGGAAGAGAATCTGGTAGTATTTATTTCCCCTTGGTTAGAGTGCCAGTATTTTGCCATAGTGTCATTTTTCTGCCTTGTACTTTATTGGCTGGAGGTGTTGCTGTTAGCTGTGGAGCAGAAGACATACAAAGATGCATTATACATTCATTTATCTTTGGTAGGTGATACATTGTGAATCTGAGAAAAGCTCAAAGACTTTTTTCTTTTTTAAAACAGCAGTTGTAGTATACTGTCTTCTCCCCATCCGTTATGGTGCAAAACCCTCTGGTGCTCTGACGGGGTACCTTGTTAAACTAAGATACACAGCAAATTTTGCCATTGGCCTGTAGTTAGAAGCAATTGTGACATGCTTATAGAGGAAAAAGTGGTGGTGTCTTTGTATGTGGGAGACCAGCTATGTTGTGGCACGGCTGATGAAGTCCAGTGTGATCTTGAGCAGGTCCTTCTTTTCTTCCCTTGACAATGAAAATAGATTCCTCTGCGTCATAAAGTTTGAGAATAAATAGACAAGTATTTGCAAAGGACTCAGCGAATTGATGAGAACCAGGCAACTTCTGAGGTGGTCACTTCAGGACATGGGCTCTAGCAGCTTTTTAACCAAGCAGATAAATATTTTTCATGTATTAAAAAAGGAAGGAGAACACAAAACATTTAATTAGTCAGATATAGATAAGCTACTTGCAATTTCTGAGTCATGGACTTGGAAGCTGACTTGCATAATTTTTTTAATTTTTTTTTTTTTTTTTTTTTTTAGGAAATGTCCTTGAGTGTACAGATGATTTGGGGAACTGTATAAACAAACAAAAACGATCAGGAAACACAGGCTTCCCTTTCAATCTCTGAGCAAAACTGCAATGAAGGAAATTCCAACCAACACCAAGTCTGGCCTCTTTAGAATATACTATATAAATGTCTCTGACGGATCTCCACACTGACTCTATTACAAGTTTTTACACCAAATTTTATTTCTTTCCTTCTCTCTAAGGTGTGGTAGAAGGAAATAAAATCATCATATAGGCCTCTGAAATAAGGGTGGTGGTTTAAAGCGCTCTGCTTGAGTTGTGTTGAATCTATCTACTGCACAGTAAAACATCTTTTCCAAGAGATAGCGGGATCTCTGGGATGAGATCAAGGCTATAATGAACTCTTTGAAGAGTGCATCGTTTCAGAGCTTTCACTTAAGTAGTTCTGTTGAAGAGAAGGGAGATGGGAAAATGATCCTCCTGTGACAACTTTGAAAAACACCACATTAGGTAACAAAACTCTGCCTCTTCAAGATGAGGAAAAAAAAAAACCCTGAACCCTCTTTTGCAGTGCTTAATTTCATTTTTCCCCCTGCTGTTTACTTGACAGTTGATGTGTAGGGGAGTGTGTATGTATGTTTTTCTCAGATAGTTTGCAGACATTTTGCTGACTACTTTGTCACGTCTTACAGATCACCAGTGTTCCTGAGACAATAGTTGAGAAACACGGGTCCAATACTCTATCAGAAGATTCTTTGACATTACAGCAATAAAGGGGAAATACCACTATCAGTAGGGTATGAAAAGACATTCGTTTGTCATACTAACCTGGAAAAATTTAGGAGGAAGAGAGATCTCAACACTTGTCAAAACATTAGTTTTAGTATTAGTATGTAGCAAAGGAATTAACTAATGTCCAACTTTACTGCCAAAAAAATTGATATGCATTTCAGTATTATTTTAACTAGTATGTTCAACACCCCTGATTTCTGATAAAATAAATTATGAGTGCTGTGTGATGGGGTCATGAGTCCCCGAGTAAGAGGTGGACAGGTCCTATGGGCCTGTTGGATAGAGTCTCTACCAGAGGCAGGAACACCTCTGTTAGGTGCAGTTTATGGAGAAAGTAACTAAGAGATTAAGCTGGAATTAGCAGCTTCTCCAGGAAAGGTTTTCTTACAGCAGATTGTGAGTGGCTCTCTGCCAGCAGCTACCTGGCGTGCTGACTTGCATGTTGGCGTCTCTGCAAAGCAGTGTCCCAAATTGAAGCCCTAACACAGGAATTTTACTGAAGTAAAAAAAAAAACAACCCAAAAAACTCTTCTAGACCATAGATACAGACACCCTAGGACGTGCTGTCAGAAGTTCTGTTTATCTTAAGTACAAACTAGTAAAATACTTAAAACTATGAGAAAAGTAATGGAAACCAGTACCAGCAGTATATGCGGATCTGGGAAATTTTCAAAGCAGTTGGTCTAATTGATGAGGTTTGGGAAGACAAACTTGAGACAGGATTCCAAATCATGATAGAACAAAAGGCGATGAAGCTGAGATTTTTTTCTGATCCTTTTGCAAAGATAAGGGCTAAATTTAAACTTGAGTTGAATCTCACATTTAGATGCAGAGTTGTTTCCAGCTTATATGAATAGTTAGCGTATGATTAGAATGCAAAAAATGGGTTAGCTGGAGTTACGCGTCAAGTTTGTGATGTAAACCAGTTCTTATGTCCATGGTATGTTAATTAATTTTTTTTTTAAATACTCAAATCTAGTAGAGGCAAACTTAAAAATAAAAAAGGAAGGAATGACTGATGGAATATTCTTATCTAAAAGCCAGCTGTGCGAATCAGTCTATCCTCATGAATAGTCATAGAAGTTAATAAGAATAACATCAATAGGGTTCTCTCCTATTGTAATAGCTTTCTGTAAGAAGTATTTTCAAAACCAGAATTTAGTAGAGTCATGTTCTTTGAAGCATTCCGTGAAGCTTAATGCATTTTTTAAAAAGATGGAGGTTGTTTTTAAAGAAAACCTAAGAGTAGTTCTAATTTACAGTAACATTTTTCTGGGGTTTTTCCTAGCTGGGATATACAGGCAGCGATACAGATCTGAAAGCTACACAGGATTTTAGACATGACTCAAACGCTTTCGTGTCACACTAGGTTGGCATGAATTGTACATTAGGTTAAGCATTGTTTTCTCTGCTTTTTCCTGATAGGTCATTGCTTGTGAACAGCAGTATGACTACTCATATGATGCTCGATGTGACGTATGGTCCTTGGGAATAACAGCTATTGAACTGGGGGATGGAGACCCTCCTTTATTTGACATGCATCCAGTGAAAACCCTTTTTAAAATTCCAAGGTATGGCAGTAGATGGCTCTCTTCACTCACGAGTTTGTTCAAAGAAATATTTGGTAAACATTTGTGCTTTGAATACTTTTTTTTTTTATCCTGACGTCTACAATAATTTATATTTAGAATGCCTTTAAATGATAAAGACTTACATATTTATTCTATTCTTATATTAGAATATAAAATCATATAGTATCAAGGTACCTCCCTTCAAAAACACTTTTCTTAGGTACTATTGATGAAGACATTTATTTCAAAACAGGCAGAAGCCAACATTTGTAACTGTTGAATAACATTTTAAAATGTTATTTCTCTGGAGTCTTAGGCTTGTTTTACTGTGGAAGAAAACCACGTAATTTTGACAGTGCTATGAAGCACTCTGGCAGTTTCGGTATGCTGTAGTCATGCTAGGAATGTTAAAATGTGAATATTTGGATTGTCATATATGGATATGAAAAAGGCATAGAAATTCTTTCTATGTATAGTTGTATTATTTCATACTGTCTATTTTTGGTTTAATTTTGTTTTCGTTTTGTTGAGTGTTCCTGAATAAGTTAAGAGGAGATTGACAGTGTAAAATATGAGTTTAACAACAGAAGAGTTGTAATAATAGAAGAAATTTTATATATTTTTTGTCCATCATTGATTAGACTGGCATATACTTGTCTTTTCCACATTTTGCTCTTAAAGAAAAAATTGTCACTAACTGATAAGTTTAAAACCTTCAGCAATACAAGTGTTTGACCTTTTGTTATCTGCACAGTTATCATAGGCTTTTAAAATTTCTTCTGATTGCAATTTGCATTTCTGATTAAGTCTATTTATATGCAGATGCAGTTGCACTGGGTTCTGCGTCATATAGTTATTTCCTTCTACCCAGCTCAGACATGAACTGCCACCGCTCTTTCCAAAATTATTGATACAGAAGCAGTGGTTCACCTTGTTGCCTTTGCACAAGTGTAAAATAGGTCCTGAAAATTAAGGCAGCAAGGAAGGCTTCAGATTACTAAAGCAGTATCTATAGATTTTATCATAATGCAAAACAGTTTAAAAGGACAGAAGTCATACCAAATGTAACGGGAAGCAATAGGAAGATACGTAGAATAGGGCACATAGCGGATTTAATTTCTGTCTATATTTTACCTCTTTCAAATTTCTGCTGCATCTTTGTATGATTTAGCAAAACAAAGGTAAACGAGCCTACAGGTTAGCTATATTTTATTGGAAGACCTCTCTCCTTTTGTGTGCTACTTGCTAGGTTTATTTGGTAACCCTTAGTTGCCTTATGAGAAGAGGAGAGGTACAGTCAATCCCTATTTCCCCTCTCCACGACTTAATTGTAAGATCCAGTTGAAAGAAATGGATCCCTACTGTTCCTTTTCTTTTTTCTTTTCTATTTTTGTTATTGCTTCTCAGTTTCTTGCCCAGGACTTTCTCTGCATCCTTTGTGCATTTGAGCCAAAGTTCTCAGCCCTAGTTTTCGGCTCAGTGAGACTACAGTTAG
Organism: Pterocles gutturalis; assembly: GCF_000699245.1. Taxonomy (NCBI): domain Eukaryota; kingdom Metazoa; phylum Chordata; class Aves; order Pterocliformes; family Pteroclidae; genus Pterocles; species Pterocles gutturalis. The sequence continues at coordinate 51,048 of NW_010098783.1, forward strand.
ACTCTGGACTCAACAAGTTTCTGAACTGGGACTAGCCCTTGTCACATCTCCAGAGGCATTTATTCTGTGCACAGGGATCTTCATGTCTTAAAATTGCTCTGCTGATACCTGCAATCAAAAAGCTCAGGTTAGGGTGGAGTGAACTAGAGGCAGTGTATTCATGCAGCTTGAATTCTTGTCTCAGCTGAGGGGTGGTAACTGCTAGAGACTGCTGCCTCCTGCTTTCTGTAGGAGGCTGCCTGCCTGAGCTTTCTCTACAGCGGGCTCTGCTCCACCCATCACTTAAATCAAGACATAATTCTGCACATCTGGTGAGATGGAGGAAGTGCTCACTCGGCTGACTGCCCATGGTTCACGGATAGTGACAGCACTGCTCTCAAGTGAAGTCTGGAGCTTACTGCTCCTGAGGGATGTAGCGAGAAAGATCTTGTTTAGCTAGGCTTTGCTTTCACCTGGAGAATCACCACTAGCAGGAGATTAGCAGTTGTCTAAATTATCTCACGCTGTAATTTGACATTCAAACCACATTAATATTGGAGTACAGTGGAGCTGAATACTAAGGTACACAGCTCTAATTCTGGAGGTAGTTTCCTAGGTCGGGAAGCAATATAACCTTATATAACTCCAGCCTTGTGTATGTACCCAGGCTCTTGAGTTCCTAAGTCAATTTGTTGATAAATACACTAACACCAAATGACACCAAAGCTTATTGCACAGTTATGGTGTGACTGTGTGTAATGGGTTAGTCC
>NW_010098784.1:0-212 GCF_000699245.1 Pterocles gutturalis
TTTGTCCTTGGTTAAACGCCTCCCCCGGGGGGGGGGTCAGGCTTTGCCCCCCATCCCCAGGCGCTGGGTTCGGGGGTTCAAGGCGTCTGCTGGGATTTCAGCATCACCCCAACCAACCCCTGTGGGGCTGGGAACAGCGACTTGCCCGAGGCCAGGGGGAAGGTCTGGGTCGGCGAAGGGACCGGGTCCCATGGCACTGCGCCGGGAACGGG
>NW_010098784.1:260-645 GCF_000699245.1 Pterocles gutturalis
CCCAGGTCACGGAGGGTTATTTCGCTCATATTACTTGACCCCTTCAGCAAGCCAAAAAAAAAAAAAAATCCATCAGCCGAGGGAGGGTCTCCGCTGCCCCGGGTGTCACGCCGCCCGCCCGGGTGTTTTTCCACGGCGCCGGTGGGTCACGGCACGGTGGGAACCTGCTCCCCAGCTCTCACCCAGCGCCCGGGGGGGAAAGCAGGTTCCAAGCATGCTGATGGCAGCACGATAGCCGCTCGCCTTGAGTCTGATAAATGAGCATGACGGCAAAACCCACGGGCCATGATAAACGCGCCGGAGATAAACCCGAGCGCTGCTCTCCCGCGGGGAAAGCAGGAAAGGCGCGTGGACACGGCTGAGCAATGGACAGAGGCACGGCGGG
>NW_010098784.1:657-1168 GCF_000699245.1 Pterocles gutturalis
CCTTTTGCAGCCCTTGCTGGGCGTCTGCTCTCACTTTGTTCCCCCCGAGCCATCGCCCCAGCAGCAGGAACACGCCCCAGGTGCATTTTGCAGGGGTGCATCGAGAGTTGGGGTCTCTGCGTACGAAGCAGATCCAGACCCAGGTCAGGATGAGCCACTGGAGGTGCTGGGATGGAGGGAAGGGTTGGATCATGGGGAGCTGAAGGGACGGGCTGAGTTTTGGTCCCTTGAGCACAGACCCTGCCCCAGCTGGCCCCAGATGGTTTGCTCCTCCTGAAAACATCAATGTCAACTGCCTGGTGAGCTGCGGGAGAGGAACCCAGCGGTCAAAGCAGGGACCTGAGCAGAGCTTGGTCTGAGGATCCCAGGGTGGTTTGGGTGGGAAGGGACCTTGGAGACCACCCAGTGCCACCCCCTGCCATGGGCAGGGACACCTCCCACCAGCCCAGGTTGCCCCAAGCCTCATCCAGCCTGGCCTTGAACCCCTCCAGGGATGGGGCATCCACAGCTT
>NW_010098784.1:1618-3328 GCF_000699245.1 Pterocles gutturalis
TTTCCTCGAAGGTCAGGGGGGCTGCTGCCAGTTCCCCTCTATTGCTGCTATTTTGGGTCTTTTGGTTTTTTTTACGTTATATAAGCTGGTGTCTCATCTCCGGGCCTGGACACAGTTCGTGATTTGGGTGTGAACTAATTAAAGCCAAGTTCACGGGGCCTCGTTGGCAGACAATGGCATCGCGCGCTCTGCCTGCTTAACGAGCGGCACTAACACACGCGGCATCCAGGAAACAGCACGACGGCAAATCACCGACGCGGGGAACACGGCCGGCACTACCTCCGAGCTGACCTCTCGGACCCGGCTGGGCTAATGAGCGGCGTCCCGAATTCTGGGCACCCAGAGGCCGGCGCGACAGCCCCTCAAGCATCCTCATCCCTCCCAATGCATCCCCCCCTTGACATTGCCTCCACCTGCCGTGTGCCAAAGCTTGGGATATAAACCCCAGTGACCTCCTTGCTTTCAGCGGGGCAAACCCAAAACCGAGCCTCCGGGCTCCCCCGGGCTCGGGTCTCACATCGGGGTGTCTGCCCTGTTTCCCGGGACGCTCCCCAGTGTCCCCTGGTTTGCTCCCCCAGCAGAACTCACGTATTGGCTTTGACCCTGGTTTGTGGGGCAGCCAGCCCTCTTTTTGGGAGGATTTGCAGCTACCCAGCGTATCCCGTGTCTCAGACTCATTTAGGTGAGATTTTCTACCTTCTCACCTCAGAGTTATCCCTGAATTTCCCCCGTTCCCCCTGCACACGTGTGAGTGCAATTCTCCCCATGCAAAGATACAAAAGTGTTTGGGAAGTGTCTCCACGCCAGCACAGCCCCATCCAGAGCTGTTGGGAACAGAGGAGAGGATGGAGGTACTCACTAGGAAGCCCAGTACCAGGCAGCGTGGGTCTGGATGTAGCCCTTGACTGGCTCGCTGCAAGACAGAGGAAAGGGATGCTGAGCAGAAAGCATGAAAAAACCCAAAAAATTTCCCAGGTTGCTGCTGAATTAAACCTGGGAACGCAGACGGGGTGATGCAGCATGGGGTACATGGTAACAAACAACAACCCACGGCTGAGTCTCCCCGTCGGCTGGAAAGAAATTCAACCTGTCAAGAGGGAACAGTGGCCCTGCTGCCATCGGCCACGCAGCCGGGCTCGCTCAGGGAACGGCCGCTGCCGGCTCCCGGGAGTGATTCAGGAGCTGGAGCGCTCGGGCTGACGGTGATTCATTATTTATTCTGGAGGAACCTGAGCTGCACATGCCCATGGTGCTCGGTTACCCGAGCCGGCACAGCCGCTGCTCGGTGTGGGGCATCTGCACGGGGGGTGACCCGGTCCCCGGCGCTGGGATCCGATGGCCTCGGAGGGTCCCAGAGGAAAAACCCCGCAGCCGATGCTCAAGGGCGAGCAGCCGAGTGCCCAGAAGGGACGATGGACGTGCAGGAGGGGCAGCAGAGTTACCAAAGGACCCCTCAGGGTTCCCTCAGTTTCATTTTTTCTATTTGAGCACACGGGGAAAAAAATTCAGGTCTCTGCATAAAAACACCCCCAGAAATAGGTGATTCCAGAGCAGGTTGTTCCCAGATCAGAGCAAGTGTTACCACTGCATGAGACCTACCAGAACGTGAAGAAAGCCACGATGACCACAGTGACCAGGAGCTGGACCATCAGGATGGCGTAAACCTGCAACGAGAGGCAGCCCGAGGGTGACCCGTGGGGGGACAGCCCG